>NC_087309.1:13110526-13113026 GCF_015220805.1 Pogoniulus pusillus | reverse complement strand
ACTTAAAAGGAGTCTTGCTTTTTAGCCAAGGGTATTTGTCATTGGCCTGATTTCCTGTGCTGAGAAGCTTGTAGAGGTGATGAGACGAAATGACTGGCGTGCAGGAGTGATGAGGATGCTGTACAGGATCGTGAATCAGAGCAGATGGTGTGACTGTTTCAGATATCTTTTCAGCTTTCATTCTTTTTAGAAGGGCAGCTGCTTTTGGTTTTTTGCTAGTGGAGCAAGCCTTTGGGGAATAAACACTAGGACTTAATTCAGATGCTAAGGTCTTCTGTCCTCAAGATGAAAGGAGAAAGCTTATAGAAAAAAAAAAAAAAAAAAAAAGCTGCAGTTCTAGCCCAGAGGATTTTAGTTGCCGAGTGCTGCAGTTTAGCAGCATGAGCTGGAAAACTCTTAATTATTCTATCATCTGCCCACATTAACTTTGCGCAGCCTGGCTGAATGATGCCCACCATCTACTTTAAAAGAGAGCAGAAACAGTGAGCAAGAACATGCAGCACCAGTCTGTACTACAGCTGTGCTACCACTGCTCTGACAATAGAAGTTTTGATCTCCAGTTCATCACCCTGAGTTTGAGAGTGCTGTCTGCCTCTCCCCTACATGAGTGCCCCTGTGAGCTGCGGCACTGTTAAATGGAAACCCAGCTCCAGACCTCCTCAGTGAGTAATCAGAGTTTGGAGAAAATTCTTAGGCATGAGTGTTTCCTGGTGGTTCTTGTGAGAAATGCAGTATCTGGAGAGTTCCCACTAGTGTTTCAGCACTAGGTTGTAAATCAGATTACAAGCAGAGGAAAGGTACAACATGTTCTTTTACTGTTGCTCTAGGCAATACTCTTAGCATCCTTCAGTATTTTCATAGCGGTGAACACAAACCTTTGTTTAAACCAGAAGTTCTGGGTCCGTAGTGGCAGTGTTGTCAGTCTGCTCTCTGGTTAGATGTAGCTGAATAACTGGAAGCATTTCCCTAAAGCCTAGCAGACATGTCTATATAGTTCTGATCCCAAGGCCAGCCAACTTGTTAACATGCTGTAACACTTGCGTTTCAGTTCTTGGTGGTCTTTCACTAAGCCAAAAGTTAGTTCTGGCTCACCTGTTCAATGCTTGGTCTTTCAGATCCTGATTTGGGAAAAATCTCTTTTGAGGAATAACTAGTGCTTTATGTTGCCATAGGTAAACCATTTACTGTTTGAGCCAGCTGGGTACAAAAGCCCCGTGCTCTGGAAACAAGGGGACCACTGAAATTAATTGCTTCTCAATTGTCTTTTAGGCTGGGGAGAACCTGCTGCTCAGGTTTTGTATTTGCTGGTAAGGAATAAAGTGACTTTAAGTTAGAGTGACAGAAGCAGCTGTGATCTCTTTTGGGTTGCTATTATTTTTGCCTTTTTCTCAGGACAGGGTGGTCTCAGAATTAGGTAGGTGCCTTAGACTTAGCTTGCTGCTGGTTAGGCATGAGTCTTGTGCTTCCGTAAGAGGCAGCTTTGAGCTGTGCCTCCCTCTGTGCCTGGGGACAACCCCTGTTTCTGTCTCTGGATGCTGCCTTTTCTTGGCTGCCAGGTAACGACAGACCTCATTTGTTACTGCAACTAGTGCATCGCTGTGCCAGCCACTGCTGCTTTTAGCTGTGATAAAAGATGCAGCACATCGCAGAGCAGGGCTGGGCTGCCCGCTGCCAAGGTGCGCTTTGGGGGGCTTCCAGGGCAGCTGGACTCAGGAGGCCTGTACATCACAATGCCTCTCCATCTGGCTTGCAGAAGTGATGCCAAGTGGATGGCCAACTTCTGTCCCATTTTACAAAAAGCTCAGGCACACATAGCAACTTTTGTGGTCTGCCCTGCATTGGTAGGGGGTAGTAAGGAGTTAAGGCAGGGTGTGCTGTCGCCATGCTCTGCCACCCAGCGATAACATGAATAGAATTTCATGTGATTTTTCAGCAGAACTCTTTTTTATGTTAGTGAATGCACTTGCAACAATTCAGTGGGTGTTTTTGCCCTCACACTTCTGATTTTTTACTGTTCCTTTGCTTTGTACCTACACTGATAACTTGCTGGTGCAGCAAAATATTGCTCAGAGTTACCTTTTTTCCTCACTTGAGTGGCCTTGTGTAAGAAGTAAGAAAATAATGGTGATGTGGGAGGTGCAGAACCATGTCGTTAATTCAGCCAATATGCAGTGTTCTCTGGATCAGTTTTGCACCAAGAGAGGTGGTGACTGGCTAGCCATGACCTCCTAGGGGCTGCACCTCTCAAACTGCTTTAGGAAGGTTTGAAGTGTGGGGTTTTTTTCCTAGGATGTGACAGGTGGGAAGGCTGACGCTGATTGATGTCAGCATTCAAGTCTTCTGAAACAGTTTTTGCTTAGCTGCTTTGAAACTTTGTAGGTACAGGTGAAATCCAGAAAACATCATTGGACGTGCCTGATTTCCAAAGGTTCTACAGATGGGGCTAGGATGTGGTTTTACACCTCGTGCAGTGATTTTTTTCAACAGGAACATAGATTGG
>NC_087309.1:7518026-7688026 GCF_015220805.1 Pogoniulus pusillus | reverse complement strand
TGCCAAAGAGAGTGACTGGCATTGTAATGGGCTGCCCAGGGAGGTGGTGGAGTCACCATCTCTGCAGGTGTTCAAGCAAAGCCTGGATGAGGCATTTAGTGCCATGTTCTAGTTGACTGGATAGGGCTGGGTGCTAGGTTGGACTGGATGATCTTGGAGATCTCTTCCAACCTGGTTGATTCTATGATTCTAAGACTGCACACCTGCAAGTCTCTGAAGATACTGGGAGCACTGGAAGTGACACAAATTGTCCAAGAGGAACCAGGATCAAGTCAGAGATTTTCTGTCTCTGCCCCAGCACCTTGTTAGAGCCTGGGAAGCCTCAATAGCAAAGAAGACATTGACAGAACTCTCTACAAGTATTTGAGTATTTGGTTTTTGTGACTAAATTCTCAAAAACCTCTTTAGCAAAATTCTGTAAATTCTCTGAGTCCAAGTCTTCTGCCTTAAGCAGAAAGGAGTATCTTGAGTCCCTCTAGTGGGCAAGTGCTACAATAGACTGCAAGAACCCCTTTCCAGTTCTAATGGTTTAATGTTTGCTGTATTATTGATAGTTATTTCTTAAATGTTATAGATGCTGTTTATTCTTTCTGTAATTTTTTCATGACAATTGCAAAGAACCTACTATTAATATTGTAGCAGGCAGAGAGATAACTGAATGTCAGAGATGATAAACTATAATGATTTTGAAAAATCCCCCTCGCACTTTACTGTTGTTACAAATGTATCCCTAAAAAATTATCAGTGTCCTGTGGTGAGATGTGTAAGCTATACTAGACCCTATATTAAAGAATCATCGAATAAACCAGGTTGGAAGAGGTCTCCAAGATCATCCAGTCCAACTAAGCACCCAGCCCTGTCCAATCAACTAGAGCAGGGGTCCTCAAACTTTTTAAACAGGGGGCTGGCTCACTGTCCCTCAGACACTGTCGGGGGCCAGACTGTAGTTTGGCTCCAGCCCACTCCCGTCGGATGATTGGGGCCTGTGGAGGCTGGCGAGCGGATTAAGTGGCAGGAAGTGGCTGCTTGGTTTCCCCCCCAGTCCCCAGTGGAGAGGGGACAGGGGGGTTCTGTAAATACTGGTGGGCCATATTGAGGATTCTGCGGAGCTATATCCTTCCCGCAGGCCGTAGTTTGAGGAGCTCTGAACTAGACACTCTCTGGCAAGAACTTCCTCCTAACATCCAGCCTAGATCTCCCCCACCACAACTTGAGACTGTGTCCCCTTGTTCTGTTGCTGGTTGCCTGGGAGAAGAGACCAACCCCCACCTGGTTACAATGTCCCTTCAGGTAGTTGTAGACAGCAATGAGGTCACCCCTGAGCCTCCTCTTCTGCAGGCTAAACAACCCCAGCTCCCTCAGCCTTTCCTCACAGGGCTGTGTTCCAGGCCCCTCACCAGCTTTGCTGCTCTTCTCTGGACACATTCCAGTACCTCAGCATCTCTCTTTAGGTGAGAAGTCCAGAACTGGACACAGGACTCAAGGTGTGGCCTGACCAGTGCTAAGTACAGGGGAAGAAAAACCTCCTTTGTCCTACTGGCCACATTGTTCCTGATGCAGGCCAGGATGCCATTGGCTCTCCTTGCCATCTGGGCACACTGCTGCCTCATCTTCAGCCTACTATCTACCACTACCCTGAGGTCCTGGCTGCTCTCCAGCCACTCTGTTCCCAGCCTGTAGAGCTGTTTGGAGTTGTTGTGGCCAAAATGTAGAACCCTGCACTTGGCCTTGTTGAATCTCATCCCATTGGCCTCTGCCCACCCATCCAGCCTGTCCAGGTCCCTCTGCAGGGCTCTCCTACCTTCCAACACATCAACACCTGCTCCTAGCTTGATGTCATCTGCAAACTTACTGATGCTGGACTCAATCCCCTGGTCCAGATCGTCAGTAAAGATATTGAACAGGACTGGGCCCAGCACTGATCCCTGGGGCACACCACCAGTGAGTGGCTGCCAACATCACAGCAGAACATCGGGAGCACTTTTGGTTGAGTCAGATCAGACCCACAGTGTAACCTTACATTCCGAAGCCTTGGTGGTACACTGCTAGACTTTCTTCTTTCAAAAAGGACACTTTTCTTTCCTGCACTGCTCACCTGCCTTCTGCTGAGACTCCTGTGTCTCCTGCTAACCTCACTTTCCCCCTTTTTGTCCCGTATTTGGAACGTGTTATCTCGGAAGCTTGAGAGTTCAGTGGCCCCTGCACCTCTCCCACCATGCACCAACTCTGCAGCCAGTCGGACCTCACCTTCGGGCTGCCGACCCGAGCGCTCCTGAGGCGCGCAGCGCGTCCGCCTCACAGCCAGCGCCGCCTCCTCGAGCGGTGCCTGCACAACAGCGACATCTGGTGGAGCCTCCGCGCCCTCTGCAAGCTTCACCCTCGCAGCGCAGTGCAGGCGGGGAGCAGCCGCCGGGGGTCGCTCTAGCATCTGCTCAGCGCAAGGCTCCCGCCCTCGGATTGCTCGGAGCATTCCTCGCCGTGTTTTTGCTGTACGGGAGGATGGGTGTGGTGGGGTTAAAAATCATCCCTCCCCAGATAACATCACTGAACTATCTCGGAAGGCTTGGGAGCAAAATGAAGCTGCTATTTACAAGCAAGCTAAAATTTAAAAGCATAAAATGTGAAGCATCTGTACAGAATTTTTAATTTACAATTAAAAAAAAAAAATCACATTGCCTTCCCCCACTCCAACTCCCCCCCTTCCCCCGGACTGATACTAGTAAATGCTAATACAGATAACTATAGTGATATTTACGGGATCACAGGACGTCAGGAGTTGGAAGGGACCCAAAGAAATCATGGAGTCCAACCCCCTCTGCCAGAGCAGGACCATACAATCTAGTTCAGCTCACACAGGAATGCATCCAGATGAGCCTTGAAAATCACCAGAGAAGGGGACTCCACAACCTCTCTGTGCAGCCTGTTCCAGTGCTCTGTGACGCTTACAGTAAAGAAGTTCCCCCTTCTGTTGAGGTGGAACCTCCTGTGCTGCAGCTTGCATCCATTGCTGCATGTCCTATCCCAGGGAGCAAGTGAGCAGAGTCTGTCCTCTTTCTACTGACCCCCATTCCTCAGATATTTAGAAATACTTATTAAATTCCCTCTCAATCTTCTCTTTTCCAGACTAAAAAGCCCCAGGTCCCTCAGCCTCTCCCCGTAAGGCATGTGCTCCGGGACCATAATCATCCTTTAGCAAGCCTATTGCCTGTTTTCTACAAGACAGAAAATTGCTCCAGGCTACTTTACCTGAGTATGACATAATGCAACTCTAGGAACAGATGTGGAACAAAAATATGAAAGAGAGATTTCTAGCTACATTTAAGGTAGATTTCATTAAAGATTGATTATGTCTGAATAACCTGATCTCTATTTTACAAAGTTTAACTGGCATTTCAGGCAAAGGTAATACAATTAACTTGATCTACCTGGATTTAAGCTGAGTATTTCATATGTCCTTTGCTGAATTTTGAATGATGAGAATTGAAAGACCTGTCATAAAGACTGCAAGGTAGACAAGTTAGCTAGCTAAAGCAACACCTGTTTAGAAGTGAAGAGGGATTTGGAAGTGAAAGTTAACTGGGATTGTTAGCAGTGTTCTGCAGGCGCAGATTATGGGAGGTCATAGGTCTGATCCTGCACATTACTTGGGTCAGGATTCTGGTGCAGAGCTGGGGTTTACCAATGTCATCTGAAGATACAAGCAAAATGGTGCAGTGGTGTTCAGCAGGGATCAGTACTGGGTCCAGTTTTGTGCAATGTCTTTATCAGCAATCTGGATGTGGCCATTCAGTGTACTCTCAGCAAGTTGCTGATGATACAAAAGTGGGCGTGCAGGAGGACTGGGGGGGGTGTGGGCTGGGAGTGGTTGACAGTCCTCAGACTGTGCTGCCATCTGCTGCCATCCAATGAGGTCTGGACAGGCTGAGTGCCAGACAAAGGCTAAGCACATGAACTCCAATAAGGACTAGTGCAGAGTCCTGCATCTGGGTAGGAATATCAATAGGCACCAGTACAGGTTGGGGCTGCCCTGCTGGAAAGCAGCTCTGTGGAGAAAGACCTTGGAGTGCTGGTGGGCAGCAAGTTCTGCATGGGCCAGCAATGTGCCCTTGTGGTCAAGAGAGCCAATGGCATCCTGGGGTACGGGAAAGCGTATCCAGCAGGGCTAGGGAGGTTTTCTCCCCCTCTACTCTTCCCTGATGAGACCACACCTGGAATATTGCTTCCAGTTTTGGGCATCCCAATGCAGTAATGACAGGGACCGTCTGGAAGGAGTCCAGTGGAAAGAAAGGAGGATGTCTGGGGAATTTGAGCATCTCCCTCAAGGAGAGAGACTGAGAGCCCTGGGGCTGTTTAGTCTGGAGAACAGAAGGCTGAGGAGAGATCTGATCAATGTGTACACATGTCTAAGGGGTGGGTATCAAGTGGCAGAGGCCAATCTTTTTTCGCAGGTCAGCAGCAATAAGCCAAGAAGCAACAGCTACAAACTGGAAGAGAGAAAGTTTCAGGTCAACATGAGGAGAATCTTCTTTGGTGTGAGGGTGCCAGAGCCCTGGAGCAGGCTGCCCAGAGAGTCTCCTTCTCTGAAGACTCCAAATCCACCTGGATGCATTCCTGTGTGAACTGTCCTAGAGGATTTTGCTTTGGCAGGGGAGTTGGACTCAATGATCTCTGGAGGTGTCTTCCAACTTCTAAAGTTCTGTGATTCTGTAATCCTGCTTTGATTTCTAAAATGCATTTGGCATTGATGTTTCTGTGACCATCACTCTTTGTGGTGTTCAAATGTCACTAGAATTCAAGTCTGAATCTCAAAAGCCAGGACAGAAAACAATCATCACTGATTAAAAAAGCCAAGCAGAACATTTTATCATAATATTATTCCTGCATTGTTTTCTTTTTGTGTGTCCTTGCAAAAATATCTTGGTTCTTGCTCTACCCAGTAAAAGCTAGATGTCACAGTTCTTTCTGTACTGCTGTTTATCTCATCTGCTCATTTTGTAAACATTCCAGAAAGAGTTCCATTTACTAGGCACAGGTGCAGAAATGAATACATGGGAACTGACATTAACTGCTAAAGCAAATGATAACATGACTTGTTTTCCTCTGGACTTTATCAATAGCTTGATGCTAAAAAGCTGCTGCTGTCTGACTCAGGAAATATGCTGAATTTTGAAAGAGAAGGTCAGAATTCATCACCCAGATAAGGACAGCCTAGTTTCTACAGAAGTGTGCATGCACCTTTTAGTCATCTTTCTAGAAAGAATAATTCTTAAATCCTGAAGCTTAAACTCAATTGGATTTGTAGTAACTGCCTGCTCCTGACTGACATCTGAACTTGTAGTTTGTGTGAGAAGGGGTGCAAAGTACTTCTGGTTGCAATCAATCTACATTTTTGGGTGTCTGTTGCTGTCTGTTTTTTGGGTCCTTCTCTGTCTGCTAGAGATTTCTTGTTATCTGACAGCTCTGCAAGCTGGAGCATAGGAAGTTCCACTTTTTTACTGTGAGGGTGACAGAACACTGGAGCAGGCTGCCCAGAGAGCTTGTGGGGGTCTCCTTTGCTGGAGACATCCAAAACACACCTGGATGAGTTCCTATGTGACCTGTCCTTGTCCTGCTCTGGGTGGGGGATTGGACTGGATGATATTTTGAGGTCCCTTCAAACATTCTGTGAATCCATGATTGATGAAGATCCCTATTTTTCCTACAGATCATCCACCAAGAGCAGCTTTATTCAGGTTGCATAGTCAGCAAAGTACTTCTGATTATCTTTGTGATCCCCTTCTGGATCTGCACCAACAGGTCCATGTAATTTTTGTGTTGGGTGCCTCAGAGCTGGACACAGTACCCCAGATGAGTTGTCTCCAGAGCAGAGCAGCAGAATCACCTCTCTCCATCTGCTGGCTGTGTTTCTTATGTTGCAAACGAGGGTGTGCAGTTCCATCTGGCTCTTAATTTTCTCCAGTGTGTCCTGACTGCAACACCTGTCTCTTCCCTTCCTTGCCATGTTTCTTACACAGCTTCTGCACTCCAAGGGAAGTGTGCTTAAAAATCTGCCAGTCTCTGCTCTGCTTTCTGTCTCTAAGGACCATTTCCCCAAAGGATCTACTCACTGACTCCTTGAGGAGCAGGAATTTTGCTTTCCTAAAGGTCCAAGTCCTCCATGCTCTGTGTCTGTCCCATGTCCCTTAGGACTGTGAAATCCACCAGTGCATCATCACTGCAGCCCAGGCTCCCTCCAATCTTGACATAACTGGTGAGATCACTTTTCTTTTGTGACCACAAGGCCCAGTATTGTATTCCCTCAATAGGGAAAGCAAGAATAACTCTAGTAAAGCTTCATAAGCACACTGATCATTCAGATCATGAATTACATATAAGACAAGGGATCAGAAATAAATCTAAAAGGTCATTTTGCTGAAGATAATGCAGAGTTCTACACTTTGGCCACAAGAACCCCAAGCAGTGCTGCAGGCTGGGGACAGAGTGGCTGCAGAGCAGCCAGGAAGAAAGGGACCTGGGGGTACTGGTAGATAGTAGCTGAAGATGAGCCAGCAGTGTGCCCAGGTGGCCAAGAGAGCCAATGGCATCCTGACCTGCATCAGGAACAGTGTGGCCAGTAGGACAAGGGAGGTTATCCTTCCCCTGTACTCAGCACTGTTCAGGCCACACCTTGAGTGCTGTGTCCAGTTCTGGGCTCCTCAATTCAAGAGAGATGTTGAGGCACTGGAATGTGTTCAGAGAAGGCGATGAAGCTGGTAAGAGGCCTGGAGCACAGCCTTGTGAGGAAAGGCTGAGGGAGCTGGGGGTGTTTAGCCTGGAGAAGAGGAGGCTCAGGGGTGGCCTCATTGCTGTCTACAACTCCCTGAGGGAGGCTGTAGCCAGGTGGGGGTTGGTCTCACAAACACAGGCTCAAGTTGTGTTGGGGGAGGTCTAGGCTGGATATTAGGAGGAGTTCTTGCCAGAGAGAGTGATTGGCATTGGAATGGGCTGCCCAGGGAGGTGGTGGAGTCACTGTCCCTGGAGGTGTTCAAACAAAGCCTGGCTGAGGCACTTAGTGATGTGGTATAGTTGGTTGGTTAGGGCTGGGTGCTAGGTTGGAGTGGATGATCTTGGAGATCTCTTCCAACCTGGTTGATTCTATGATCATTCAGATAATGAATTACATATAAGACGTGGGGGCAGAAATAAATCCAAAAGGTCATTTGGAGGAAGATAATGCTTCTTTCTTACAGGTTCTTTACTACCAGCATTCCAACTACTAGCTGAAGTTACATGCATCATTCTGATACTCCCTCTGAATTTAAGTTAATGAGAATCATTTTGAAATCATACTATGAAGAATTACAAAGACAGGGGGCACCACTGTACCACTGACCAGCAAACACACATAATACTTACAGTAATGATGGCCACAAACAAAAGAGAGATCACACCCACTGCATCAGCTTAACTATGTTGTTTATTAGTGTATTATTCTGTTTTGATTAGCAATCATTTAAGCTGCAAGTGCTTTTAAACCATGGCACTCTGTTGCTCTTGGGTAGCTATCTGGCTAGCAGAAATGATGATTTGTAGAACTGATTTGGAACCCATTATTGTTTTCTGAAAAACAAAAAGAAGATAAAGAAGTGATAGAAGGCAGTAGCTGCCATGTACATATTGATCAAAATCTAAGCAAAGTAGTACTCATGGTGCATCAACAACATGGTTTCACTGTGTCTGAAATACAACTGTAGTATAAAATAATTCTGTGGGCAATGAATTAATACACATATTGTGATTTTCAGATGACTTAAGTACTGGACTTCTGCTGAAGGAGTGAAGAAATTGATGACCTTCTTTCAGAAGAGCTTTTTCTGTGCCATAACAGAGGACAGAAGTCTTAACATGTATGTATTGCGAATAACTGTGGTGCTATTTACTGTTATGGCTGAACAGAAACACATCAGTGCTGCAGGGTAGGAATAAAATTAAGCTGCCGTCCTGGAGTCCTGTACCCCTAAATTCCTCTCCTGCCCGGACTTCGGGGGGAAAGGGGAAAAGCCACCTGGTTTCCCCCGCCCCCCCTCGCCTGCCCTGCAGACATGAAGGGGGCGACTGCCCCGTGAGTTCCCGCGCTGGAGCCAGGCTGGGATTGGCCGTGCGCTTTCGCGCCTAAGGTGTGGTAACTCTGCCCTTTGTCTAGCGAAGGTTATAACTATTGGGGGTCTTCCCGCCTTTGGGGTTCCCGCTTTGGAGTTTGCCTGTGCCTGGACGTATGTGTCTGCCTGAGCTCACACACTCCCCTCGGCTGGACTGCAGAGAGACCAAGGATTCGCTTTCCTGTTGACACCTTTGTGTGCCTAACAACCCTTAACGACCCTTAATGACTCCTGCAGCCGCTGGAAAGGAAGAGAAGGACAGACCTCACGAGCCAGCCTGAGTGAGTTATGTGGCTTAGCTTAATTTAGTAAGAAACCGCTATTAATTAATAGCTGAGTCCTTTTCCAACTTCTGACTTCTAATATAGTCAGATTATTGATGGTATCCTTGTAGATTAAATTCTCATGCAACTGAACCTGTTTATTAAACTAAATTAATCTTTATATATATAGTTGTGGGGGTGGGTTTTTGGGAAAATAAAAAATAACTATTTTTGATAAATTCTCGACTCGGCCACGTATCAAATCCTGCCCTCCGCAACAGCTGCTTATGAGATTCTTTGAAAATAAGACTTACTTCACTGGCTCAAGCAACGGCTAACTTGATATGCTGTTTTTAACAAGAGAGTTAACAGTATTGACTTAGGAAACATCCAGGAGTAGGGAATCATATAGAAATACTTCCCCATCCTGCCAAAAAAAACACAAAACCCTGTCTAATCAAGTCATATATTTCAATGACCCATTCTAGTGATCTTGCTAATCACTTCTTCAATTGCATCACTGAAATGCCCTAAGTATAAACTGACCCTTTCTTCTAAATGGCAATAAGACACTACTTCTTAGAGAGGCTGCTTACCTGCTTTTGAGCAGCACAACTATTTCTCTTCCTCACACGGCCGTTTTTCAATGCTTTCTCCCTGGCATCGTCTCCCATCATGTTCTGGGGCAGGGTTATTACACTGGCGAGTTCGAGTGCTTTCTCCGTTGTTGCAGGTGGACCAGGCACTCCAGCAGCTCCAGCCTCCATCAGTGACAACTGGTACTAAGAGACCATACTTAGGATTAGTCCAACGTCTCTCTGTCTTCTGCAGAGTGACAGAAGTGTTAATTAGACCTTCTCATGGGGCACTCCTGAGGGGGGACAAGGTAGACCATGATTCAGTTCTTAGAGTTTTGTTTATGGTGGCATGGCAGATCATTACAGGCTCCAGCCACACAGCCCATCACACAGATATGGCTCTTGAAAATGCCCTTGTCAATGGCACTGCACAACAGTTCAGAGGCTTCCTTGTTTTTATCACTCTAGAAAGCTGACTGAGTATCAAGTTCTAAGGCCCATTTTGGGCACTTGTACTCTAAAAAGTGGCCACAGAGAATGAATTTTACTGCAAAATATTTCTTTTCACATTATCAGTTGCAGAACTGCATTCATAGAATCATAGAATCCTAGAATCAGTTGGAGTTGGAAGGAACCAGAAGGATCATCTAGCTCCAACCCCACTGCCATGGGCAGGGACACCCTACCCTAGAGCAGGCTGGCCAAAGTCTCATCCAGCTTGGCCTTAAACACCTGCAGGGATGAGAACTCAACCACCTCCCTGGGCAACCCATTCCAGGCTCTCATCACTCTCATGCTGAACAGCTTCCTTCTCACGTCCAGTCTGAACCTACCCATCTCCAGATTTGCTCCATTCCCCCTAGTCCTGTCACTCCCTGAGAGCCTGAAGAGTTCCTTCTGCAGCTTTTTTGTAGGCCCCCTTCAGATACTGGAAGGCCACAAGAAGGTCACCTCAGAGATTCCTCTTCTCCAGACTGAACAGCCTGTAATGGGGGCTCCAGAACTGGATGCAGTACTCCAGGAGGGGTCTCAACAGAGTGGAGTAGAGGGGGAGAATCACACTTCTGATGCAGCCCAGAATCTACTTGGCCCTCCAGGCTACAAGTGCACACTGTTGGCTCATGTTGAGCTTCTCATCCACCAGCATTCATCTTCCTCTATCCCTTTACAGACCAATCTGATTTTGAGCTACTACAGTAATTATGGAATGTGATTGTGTGTCAGCAAACACAGTTCTTTTACTGGAAACTGAAGACGAAATAACTTACAATGTGTGATGAGATTTTTGCCTAAAATCAGTTTACCATTGAGTGATGATCCTGTTTACTTAAATGAACTTGGGCTATCACGCTGAGACTTGGTCTATACATCCCAATATATATGGGACAATGAATTCTAATTTAAGAGCACTCCTTTTGTGGAAAGGAGTCAATAGCTTACAATAACTTCCACAATATAGACCCATGAGATTTGAGAGCAGTAAATCTTATGCAGTACTGCAACATCCTTCTGTCCTCAGGAAGTCTCCTTCCATCAGGATATGAAGTATGCTCATTTTAGTCTGTCTAGAGTATTTACTAACCTTGAATTAATGTGGATTTGGGAATCTGACATGCAATCCCGTGGAAGTAGCTTGAGCACATGCATTTACAGGCTCCATCTACCAGCACAAGAGTGCCTCCGTTTTTGCAGGGTTCACATTTGCATACACTGTATTCAGAAATGTAGTCTTCAATTGCTCTTTCCAAGTTTTGTTTCTTTAAATATGCATTTCTCATCTTAACTGGAACAAGTGTATGTATTGGAGAAGGCTGTAGAGGAAAAAACAACAACAACAAAACAATGAAAGAAAACAAAACCTGTGCACAACAAACTTCTCTGAAGTTCTGAATCCTTTTGATACACCCATCACTAGTGTACGCATCTGAAGAAGCTGTCAAGATGAAGAAAGAAGAAAATGCCTCAAAGTTCATGATAAACTTGGAGTCCCACTTCTATCTTAGAACAAAAGCTTTCAAACTGTTAGAGCTTTGAAGAAGTTGTCCTTACCCGTTGTTGTATCATTACTGGAGCATCAACCAAAGACCTAGACCACTGTATGTAGTCCTCTATATTAACTGGTTTTGATCCTCTTATTAGCATTTCTTTTATTTTAACTGAGAAGTCAATCTGCCCTCCTTCAACTAGGGAAATGACATCATCAATGATAGCATCATCATTATATTGTGCTGCAGAAAGAAAAGAGGAGAGAATGAAGAACAAAGTTTAACGCCTATGCACCTTGAAGAACATTTGTCCGTTTAGTGCCACTTCTCCATCTCTATGAAATGACTGTAGAGAGAACTCTTCACTCACTGTTTTTTGGTGGAATTCAGTCTTTCTTTGCTCATACCTCTCATCTCTTCTATTTCACAATTAAGTTAGCCCTGTTTCTAAAAGGGAAAGAAGGGGTAGGGCAAAGTGAGAGACATTATAGAGAATCGTAGCTATTTGATAACAAGCTGAAGATGAGTGATAGTACTCCACTGTAATGGAGGGCGTGTAGGTCCGAACAGAGGATTCCTTATGCCTCTGCATGCCTGGACATGTTTTTCTGCCAGGACCCCTGGCAGAAACAAGTTGTGTAAGCCACACACGCCCAGCTCTTGTCTCCCTGGAGTTAATCCATGTGATCCCCATATTCGGGAAAGTCCAGGCAAGTAGCCTTATGCCTACTATGGTAAGGCTTGGCTTACTGCCAACCTGATTGGTCACTTTAGTGGCCAAAGGGCACATAAATCTTGGCCCACAGTCCATAAAGAGGGGTGCACAGGAGAACCACGTGTTCAGTTCAGTTCAGCTCGGCTCTCTGACCCACCTGCAAGGATCAGACACAGTTCTGACCTTCACCTGAAGTGCTTACCCACTCATACTCAGTCGCTCGGAAGACATTGCATAGCTCTGATGCTCTCTGAGGCTCAGACCTCATGTTTTGATTCATTTGCAGCTAATCCGCCTGCGTACCTTAGGTGCAGAGCTCATTTAAGCCTGCACATTTATATATAGAATCATAGAATCAACCAGGTTGGAAGAGACCTCCAAGATCATCGAGTCCAACCTATCACCCAGCCCTAGCCAGTCAACTAGACCATGTCACTGAGTGCCTCATCCAGTTTTTTCTTGAAGACCCCCAGGGACGGTGCCTCCACCACCTCCCTGGGCAGCCCATTCCAATGGGAAATCACTCTCTCTGTGAAAAACTTCTTCCTAACATCCAGCCTATACCTACCCTGGCACAACTTGAGACCATGTCCCCTTGTTCTATTGCTGGTTACCTGGGAGAAGAGGCCAACCCCCACCTGGCTACAATGTCCCTTCAGGTAGATGTAGACAGTAATAAGATCACCCCTGAGCCTCCTCTTCTCCAGGCTAAACAGGCCCAGTTTCCTCAACCTCTCCTCATAGGATTTGTGCTCCAGGCCCCTCACCAGCTTCGTTGCCCTTCTCTGGACATGTTCCAGTACCTCAACATCTTTCTTGAATTGAGGGGCCCAGAACTGGACACAGTACTCAAGGTGTGGCCTGACCAGTGCTGAGTACAGGGGAAGAATAACCTCCCTTGTCCTACTGGCCACACTGTTCCTGATGCAGGCCAGGAAGCCATTGGCTCTCTTGCCCACCTGGGCACACTGCTGCCTCATCTTCAGCTTACTATCTATCAGTACCCCCCAGGTCCCTTTCCTCCTGGCTGCTCTCCAGCCACTCAGTCCCCAGCCTATAGCGCTGCTTGGGGTTATTGTGGCCGAAGTGCAGAACCCTGCACTTGGCCTTGTTAAATCTCATCCCATTGGCCTCTGCCCACCCATCCAGCCTGGCCAGGTCCCTCTGCAGGGCTCTCCTACCTTCCAACAGATCAACACCTGCTCCTAGCTTGGTGTCATCTGCAAACTTACTGATGCTGGACTCAATGCCCTCGTCCAGATCATCAATAAAGATATTGAACAGGACTGGGCCCAGCACTGATCCTTGGGGAACACCACTTGTGACTGGCTGCCAACTGGATGTGGCACCATTCACCACCACTCTCTGAGCTCTGCCATCCAGCCAGTTCTTGATCCAGCACAGAGTGAATCTGTCCAAACCATGAGCTGCCAGCTTGGCTAGGAGCTTCTTGTGGCAGACAGTGTCAAAGGCTTTGCTGAAGTCCAGGTAGACTACATCCACAGCCTTCCCCACATTCACCAGGCGGTAACCTGATCATAAAAGGAGATCAGGTTGGTGAGGCAGGACCTGCCCTTCCTAAACCCATGCTGGCTGGGCCTGATCCCTTGGCTATCCTGTAGGTGCTTTGTGATGGCACCCAAGATGACCTGTTCCATGACCTTGCCTGGCACTGAGGTCAGGCTCACAGCTCTGTAGTTTTCTGGCTCCTCCTTACGACCCTTCTTGTGAATGGGTATCACATTGGCAGCTTCCAGTCTTCAGGGACCTCTCCAGTGAGCCAGGACTGCTGATAAATGATGGAGAGTGGCTTGGCCAGCTCAGCTGCCAGCTCTCTCAGCACCCTAGGGTGGATCCCATCCGGTCCCATGGACTTGTGAGGATCCAAATGACTTAGCAGATCCCTTACTGCTTCCTCATGGATTAGAGGGGGACTGTACTGGTCCCTGACTCCATCCACCGCTTCAGGAGTCCAGATGTGCTGGAGACAACCTGTCCCACTAGTGAAGATTGAGGCAAAGAAGGTGTTAAGCACCTCTGCCTTTTCCTCATCCTTTGTCACTATGTTCCCCTCTCTATCTAACAAGGACTGGAGGTTGTCCTTGGCCCTTCTCTTGCCATTCATATATTTAAAGAAACACTTTTTATTTCCCTTGGCAGCCGTGGCCAGCCTGAGCTCCAAGTGGGCTTTTGCCTCTCTAATTTTTCCTCTACAAGACCTAGCAACCTCCTTGAACTTCTCCTGGGACACCTCCCCTCTTTTCCAAAGGTGATACACTCTCTTTTTAATCTTTAATTCCTTCAGCAGCTCCCTGCCCATCCAGCCTGGCTGCCTCCCTCCTCGGCTCATCTTCCGGCTCAGTGGCACTGCCTGCTCCTGTGCCTTCAGGAGTTCTTTCTTGAAGCAGCTCCAACCTTCCTGGACCCCTTTGTTTCTAAGGGCTATTTCCCAAGGGACTTTCTGAATTAGTTCCTTAAATAGGCTGAAGTCTGCCCTTGGGCAGTCCAGTGTGGAGGTTCTGTTGATGCCCCTCCTGGTTTCTCCATGTATTGAAAACTCTATAATTTCATGGTCACTGGACCCCAGGCAGCCTCCAACCACCACATCCCCTACCAGCCCCTCTCTATTTGTGAGCAGCAGGTCAAGCAGGGCTGCCCCCCTGGTAGGCTCACGTAACAGCTGGGATAGGAAGTTGTCTTCCACACATTGCAGAAACCTTCTAGACTGCTTCTTCTCTGCAGTGTTGAAGTCCCAGCAGATGTCTGGTAGGTTAAAGTCGCCCACCAGAACAAGGGCAGGTGATCTTGAGGCAGCCTCCAGTTGCTTAAAGAGTAATAAATCAACCTCTTCTTCCTGATTGGGTGGTCTGTAACAGACTCCAACCAGGATATCAGCCTTGTTGGCCTTCGCCTTAAGTCTCACCCATAATGACTCAACTTGATCATCTTTGATTTCTACCTCCACGACATCCAGAGCATCCCTAATATACAGAGCCACTCCCCCACCCTTTCTCCCTTGCCTGTCTCTCCTGAAGAGTCTGTAGCCATTGATTACAGCACACCAATCATGTGAGCTATCCCACCACGTTTCAGTGATGGTGACAATATCATAGTTTTCCTCCAGCACCAGAGCTTCCAGCTCCTCTTGTTTGTTACCCATACTGCGTGCATTAGTGTACATGCACTTCAGCTGGGCTGCTGCTTTTACTCCTAGCTCTAGCCTACCATCCTCAATTCCCTTTGATTTATCTCTGGTGCTGTCATGTTTAACCCCCTCCCCCTTCCATTCTACTTTAAAGCCCTCTCAACAAGCCCAGCCAGCTTATGTGCCAGGGTCCTTCTCCCCTTCTGTGATAGTTGTGTCCCATCTGCTGATTGCAGACCTGTGGCAAGATGAAGTTCCCCAAGATCAAAGAATCCAAAGTTATGTTGGATGCACCAACCTCTGAGCCACTTGTTCATCAAATATGCTTTCCTATTCTTCTCTGTATTCCAGCCTGTGACTAAGGGTATAGATGAAAAGATTACCTGTGCCCCTGCTCCCTCAACTGCTTTCCCCAGTGTCTTAAAGTCCCTTTTGATAGCTTTTAGCCCTCTGTTATTAATCTCATCATTCCCTGCCTGTATAACTAATAAGGGAGAGTAATCAGAGGGCTGCACTACAGTAGGCAGCCTCCTGGTAACATCCCTGACCCGGGCTCCAGGGAGGCAGCAGAGCTCCCTGTGGAAGGGGTCTGGCCGGCATATGGGGCCCTCTGTTCCCTGCAGAAGGGAATCACCAATAACAATTACCCTCCTCTTTTTCTTCTGGGTACTTGTTCTGATGCGAGGGGGCAACTGACTTGCCCTCCCAGCCGGTGATGCTTCTGCCTGCTCCAAGATCACCTCATCCTCAACCTCTAGTGCCCTATATCTGTTATGTAAGGGCAGCTGGGGATGTGAAGATGGCTGGAAGGGTTTTCCCTTGCCTCTTCTGGCAGGCACCTGCATCCATTCTTCTTGGTTGCTCTGTTCGTCTCCCTCTGGCAAGGGGGACTGCAGAGCATGTTGCTCTTTTGTACCTTCCCTTTCAGCCTTCAGTCGTTCCACCTCTCCCTTGAGTTCAGCCACCAGGTTAAGCAGACAATCAATCTGCTCACACCTAATGCAGCCATTGCCTGTGTCGAGTGCCAGGCTCCAGCACCCCTCGCATCCAGACGTCTGGACGCCTGCACTCCTACAGGTGGGCTCTGTTTGGGTGCCCACAGTTTTACAAGTATTATACAGCTTGGACCTAGTTCGAACCATGTCTGCTATCCTGAAGGTCCGCTGCGAGTTGTTAGGGGTGGTGGGTTTTGTTTTTTGTTTGTTTTTTTTTTTTTTCCCAGCGGGGCGCTGCGCTGCGCTCAGCAGAGACAGCAGTGAGCTCCTCGTTTGAATGTGGTGCTCGCCAGGCACCGCCCTCTGACTCACCTTCCGGCGAGTACTTAGCGCCTGCTTGCCGCTCCCTGCCTCCCTCTGGGCTCCTCAGAGCGAGAGAGCCTCAAGAAAAGAGGAGAAAAAAGGCTGCGAGAAAGCGCAGGAGCCAATAGCCTCCTAAACCAGCTGTGCACATCTGCAAGCTGTCTTGCTTTATCTACGGAGCTCAGGCTCCCAGCAGCCTAGCACATTTTGCATGCCTGCTGCTTATTGCCTGGAGAGAACCAGGAAGCAGACTTCTGGATTGTCTGCACACACACACACGGCCTGAACCCATGAAGGAATCATGCCAGAGCCAGCACGGACATTCTTCTCCTGTTCCTGTAATCCTGCCAAGCTGATAATCCCTGGGCATGGCATCCAGAAGAAGACAGCAACATTGAGGCAGAGATCATCCCATGCCAGGAGAAAAGGATAGAAAGTCTAAGACCCCAGAGACTGGGAAAATTCACCTATTTCCCCTCAAGCTAGGAAGATTCCAGCCTCATAGAGTCCACAGATAAATCCCCTGAAGTCTGGACATTGGGCATAGGCTGTGACACAACCCCAGAGGGTGATTAATAATTAATAGCAATGCTTATAAGTAAAGCTTTAATTCCTCTGTAATATAAGTAACCTCTGTCTTAGAGCAGAAAGAGTTTCAGCCCTTCTGCTGGGCAAATAGCATAAGCTCCCAAGCGGCATTAAGCCAAAGGGAAAATTCCTCTCTCTGTGTATAGTTTGAATGTTTTGCTAGTTATTGACCAAATCCCTGTATATATTCTATCCTAAATTGTTTTCATAACTGCACAGACCTAAATTTTAATTCACAGTGGTTGGGGGTGGTGAGAGTTCATAAATATTAATTTTAATAAATTATATTTTTATATAAAATTTATATCACCTCAAATTAATTTCTCACCTCTGCCAAATACGTGTAGGTACAAAGAACCACCCACTCCGCAACAAGCACCTGGGCTGAATCAGGAAAGGGCAGGAATTAGAACACTAGGAGCTTTTGCTTCATAATTAAAACATAAGAGCACTGAGAATAATTGCTTCATCTGTGCTCAGTAGCAAATTCCTTGCCTTTTGCCATTTTTAGGTCATATGATGGAAGAACCATCTCCAGTCGCAAAGGAGCAGAGAGGAAAAATGACAAGTAGGGGAACACAAACAACTTAAATCAAAGAAAGAGACTTCAATTCCCTAAGTCTCTGCCTGTTCCAGACATTATTCTTGCAGGATGGAGCTAAGAACTGGCTGGATTGCAGAGCCCAGAGAGTGGTGGAGAATGGTACCACATCCAGTTGGCAGCTGTCACTACTGGTGTTCCCCAAGGATCAGTGCTGGGCCCAGTCCTGTTCAATATCTTTACTGATGACCTGGATGAGGGAATTGAGTCCAGCATCAGTAAGTTTGCAGATGACACCAAGCTAGGAGCAGGTGTGGATCAGCTGGAAGGTAGGAGAGCCCTGCAGAGGGACCTGGACAGGCTGGATGGGTGGGCAGAGGCCAATGGGATGAGATTGAACAAGGCTAAGTGCAGGGTTCTGCACTTTGGCCACAACAACCCCAAGCAGCGCTATAGGCTGGGGACTGAGTGGCTGAGAACAGCCAGGAGGAAAGGGACCTGGGGGTACCGATAAATAGTAAGCTGAAGATGAGCCATCAGTGTGCCCAGGTGGCCAAGAGAGTCAATGGAATCGTGGCCTGCATCAGGAACAGTGTGGCCAGTAGGACAAGGGAGGTTATTCTGCCCCTGTACTCAGCACTGGTCAGGCCACACTTTGAGTGCTGTGTCCAGTTCTGGACTTCTCAATTCAAGAGAGATGTTGAGATGCTGGAACATGTCCAGAGAAGGGCAACAAAGATGGTGAGGGGCCTGGAACATAAACCCTATGAGGAGAGGCTGAGGGAGCTGGGCCTGTTTAGCTTGGAGAAGAGGAGGCTCAGGGGTGATCTTATTACTGTCTACAACTACCTGAAAGGGCATTGTAGCCAGGTGGGGGTTGGCCTCTTCTCCCAGGCAACCAGCAATAGAACAAGGGGACACAGTCTCAAGTTGTGCCAGGGTAGGTATAGGCTGGATGTTAGGAGGAAGATCTTCACAGAGAGAGTGATTTCCCATTGGAATAGGCTGCCCAGGGAGGTGGTGCAGTCACCATCCCTGGAGGTGTTCAAGAAAAGACTGGATAAGGTACTTGGTGCCATGGTCTGGTTCACTGGCTAGGGCTGGGTGCTAGGTTGGACTGGAGGTCCCTTCCAACCTGTTTGATTCTATGATTCTATAAGAGTGAGTCAACAGCAAGATGGGTTAATGGAAGGGCTTCCGAGATGCAAAGAAAGGCATTTGGAAGCTTCACAAAAAGAAAAATCTGGGAACAAAGGCTCAGCCTGGCTTGATCTAAAAGCCTGAAAGTATGGCAGCCTCACCTCTATTGTCTACTGGGTTTGTCCTTTCCTCTGCAGAAATACCTATATTGATTATAAATGGGGATACAATTGGTGTCATCTTTCCTAAGCAAAAGATATAATGTAAAATAAGGTTATACTTACTTTTGTCACGCACATGAATCTTTCCACACCGACTACCACCAAAATCAGCACTGGCCTGTAATTCTGCAAGTGAAATACCAGCATGCAAGTTGTAGCCAAGACATCTCTTCACATCTTCTACAGTAATATCTGGAATAGGAAATAATCAGGTGATTAGAGAGTTTGAGTGGCCATAAACAATATGATAAGGCTATTCTTGAAGAATAAATTTCAGGGATGTTGGAAATGCTCATGGCTTTTTTTCTTCCCATTTAACTTCTGCTTTCTGCTCTTTTGTGAAATGAATATGAGCATGATTGCATTTGAAATGCCTATATGGAGACAGATGAGATGTGCAATGATTAGGAAATTATATAAAGTGTACATTAAAAAAAATTGGAATCATAGAATCAGTCAGGGCTGGAAGGGACCACAAGGATCATCTAGTTCCAACCCCACTGCCATGGGCAGGGACACCCTATCCTAGATCTGGCTGGCCAGAGTCTCATCTAGCTTGGCCTTAAACACCTCCAGGGATGAGAACTCAACCACCTCCCTGGGCAACCCATTCCAGCCTCTCACCACTCTCATGCTCAACAACTTCCTCCTCAAGTCCAAGCTGAACCTACCCATCTCCATTCCCTCTAGTCCTGTTACTCCCTGATATCCTGGAAAGTCCCTCCTCAGCTTTTTTGTAGGCCCCCTTCAGATACTGGAAGGCCACAATGAGGTCACCTGGGAGCCTCCTCTTCTCCAGACTGAACAGCGCTAACTCTTTCCATCTGTCCTCACAGCAGAGGTGCATCAGCCCTCTGAGCATCCTCACTAATTTTGTCTATTTCCCTTGTGCTATCTGGAAGCAGATGTCTCCCTAGGAACCACACTTCATATATTGTATTGGAATACATTATGACTTACTCTTTTCATGTGCTGAATTATTAGGTCTCCACAGTTTCTCTTTCCTAGCTTCAAACATGTTTCTATTTCTCCATAGAGTCATTTAAGGCCACTAATCTCTTAAGCACTCTATTTGCATAAGTACAACTCTTTCTCTGTCTGTTACTGCCTCCAACACCTATCTATTTAATGAACTCACTTTTGTCTTCAGAAATTATTTTCCTTGAGAAACAAAACGTAATCCATCACTGCAACATGAAGTGTAGTTAGTGGGATACGTCCATTTCCCTTTGCATAGTCTGACCATATGATATTAATAGTATTTTTGGTGCCACATGCAGCAGGTACTTAATTTCTGATCTCCAGACCCAACATGAGAATTGCCTTCTCTAATTTTACTCCAGAATGATCACTGTAATTCAACACAAAGTTGCATGTATCTGAACTGCACATGACAAAGGATTAAATTGCTGCATTTTTTTTATCTTGGCCTGGGTAAGGAAAATTCTGGGGGAAGTGTTAAAGTCTATAAAAAGTTTCAACACACTGAAGTGCATCATGTGACTTCCAGGTAGTTCTTCAATTTATTCCTCATTTTCTGCCACAACCTTGCTCACAGAGTGATCATACCACAAGAAAGCATCAACTAGCAACTTGGATTTGAGGTTTAGGCAGATTTGCTAGACACTGGGGATCTTTTGTGCATCATTTCATGCCAATTAGTATTGAAAATATACTGCAAATGTTTAGTAAAGATTATTTTTCTCACTTATAGACTTCAAATACAGACTGAAAACAAATTACAAAGACTAACTCTCATCTCTGTTGAACACATATAATTCTGTAATGCTACTGGTGTGCCACTATCAGAGCACACTGAAACACAGAATCACAGAAACTTAGAGGTGGGAAGGGACCTCCAGAGATCATTAAATCAAACCTCCCTGCCAAGGTACGATACCCTAGAGTAGTTCACACAGGAATACATTCAGGTGGGTTTGGAAAGTCTCCAGAGAAGGAGACTCCACAACCTCTCTGGGCAGCCTGCTCCAGGGCTCTGGCACCCTCACACCAAAGAAGTTTCTCCTCATGTTGACCTGAAACCTTCTCTCTTCCAGTTTATAGCTGTTGTTCATTGGCTTATTGCTGCTGAGCAGTGAAAAAAGATTGGGCCCAGGCACTTGACACCCACCAGTCAGATATTTGCACACATTGATCTCCTCTCAGCCTTCTCTTCTCCAGACTAAATAACCCCAGGACTCTCAGTCTCTCTTTTTAGGGGAGATGCTCAAGTTCCCCTGTCATCCTTGTGGCTCTCCACTGGACTTTCTCCAGCAAGTGCCTGTCTTTCTTGGACTGGGGAGCCCAAAATTGGACACAGTATTCCAGGTGTGGGGTCACTAGGGCAGAGCGGAGCAGTAGAAGAACCTAGACCTAATCCTGCTGGCCACACTTTTCCTGTTGTAGCCCAGGATGCCATTGGCTTTCTTGGCCACAAAGGCACATTGCTGGCCCATGCAGAACTTGCTGTCCACCAGCACTCCAAGGCCTTTCTCCACAGAGCTGCTTTCCAGCAGGGCAGCCTCCAATCTGTACTGCACTATTTGTGGTAGTTCTCCACATGCACAAGTCTATCTTCATAGATCTCTTTGTATGAATGGTGACTTGGTGATAATCTGTATAACATAGGAAGACCAACAGGATGCTTACCAGCTCGAGACATAGCATAGTTGTCCAGCACATACACAAGTTCATATATTCCTCCTACAGCTCCAGAAACTGCATAGTGAGTTCCATAATCTTCTAGGAATTTGAAATATTCTCCCTTTTCATATTTAGTGGGCAGAGAATTTAGATCATGAAGGAAAGTATCTGTGAGACGGATATCACGACTCCGCATTTGGAATCTTCCCAGCTGAACTTTTCCTTTTATGTGAAGAAAGGTTTGGTTCTGAATGCAAGGAGAAGAAAGTCAATGTGAACAATCTCCTGATATACAGCATAGCAGGAAAAATTCCATTTTACTGATAAAGAAACTGCAGCACTTTTAAACATAGAATCATAGAATCAACCAGGTTAAGAGAGACCTCCAAGATCATCCAGTTCAACTTAACACCCAGCCCTGTCCGATAAACATTGCAATCAATCCACTGTTTTGGGGCAGGGACAAACTTATGTAGTCAAAATCAAAATTTCCCCAATTTAAACTAAGGAAGCAAAAAAGAGATTTAGATCGTTTCAGTTCTTCCAGATTTGCAGAGTTCTCCTCTTAGGAATTTCAGCAAGCCTTTTGTGATCTGACCAGAAGATATTGTCTTTAATTATGATATCTACTGAAAAGGCCTTTCTGACTTTCAAAAGACTGAAAAGTAATTCCATATGGCATGCTAGAAAACAGAGGATGCCCACTGGGATCAGATGGAGTTTTGTCTTTGTTTATAGTCAGAGAAGAATGAAGTGTTCTCTGTTTCTTTAGATGACTTATCTGTTAATCTTAGACTGTCAGAAGAAAAGACACAGCACCAATTAAAAAAAAAAAAGCACACAACAAAAAACAGGAATAAAACCCCCCAACTCCCCCCCAAAAAACAAAACTCAAGCAAACAAAAAAAACAAAACAAACAAAAAAAAATTAAAACCAAAACAAACAAAACCTCCACAGTACCAAACCTAAAGCTCAGAAAAACCCTAACACAGAACTGTCCTGGAGTCCTGTATACCCCTAAATTCCTCTCCCTCTGTGGTTTGAATGGGAGAGGAAAAGGCGTGAAAACACCTGTTTCCCCCCCCTGCCCTGCAGGCATGAAAGGGGGAGAGCAAGGGGCCCTTCTGGCACGAGGGGTGCCCGTGCAGTGCCCGCACTGGAATTGTGCTGGGATTGGCTGTGCCCTTCGCGCCTAGACAGTGGTAACTCTGCTCTTTTTCTAGGAAGAGTATAAATATTGGGGGACTTCCCGCATTGGGGTTCCTGCCTTAGAGTTCTCCCCCCTACCTGGATAGATTCTGCAAGAAAGAGTCCCCTGGAGCTCTGAAGGACAAGCTCCTGAGGGACAGGACCATCCCTGCTTTGGATGGCTTCCACCATTAGCACCCTTCATGCAGACTCAATATTCCTTAGCGATTCTCTGACGGTTCTGAAAGAGAGCGAGGGGACAAGCATCTGGACCGCCCTTTCTTTCAGCCAGCCTGACTCACCTGTGAGTAACCATTAATGGCTCAGCCTGATTAATTGTGGGGGACGCTATATTTAATGGCTCAGCCTTTTCCAACCTCTGACTTCCAAAATAGTCAAATTACCTATGGTATCCTTGTAGATCTTCTCAACCTATCTGAATCTGGTAAATAAAGCTAAATTAATTTCTGTATCTAGTTTTGGGGGTGGGTTTTCAGGAAAATAAAATAACTCTATTTTTATACAAATTCCTGACGTGGCCACGTTAATTCCCTGTGTTCACAACAAGAACAACAAAACAGAATAGTGTCCTAAAAGTAATCTGGAAAAAAAATCTCATTGAGGAACTTTATCCATGGTGGCAGGGGAACTCCCTTTCCCACCTTCCGTCTGTGGAGGTTTGAATGGGGAAAGAAGAAGGTGCAAAACTGTTTTCCATACCCCTACCTCTGTCTCCAGATATTCAAACGGGGGAAGAAGGAGGTGCACAACCACTTCTCATATCCCTGTGGGTTTGAACAGAGAACAGCAAAACATGCCCAGCGTATACATGGCATTAGATACATTTGTCTAAGGAGTTTTTTTGAGTAAGAGTGATGAGCAGTTCCCACTTTTTCATGCTTCCACTCTGCAAGTCTCCAACTCCAGCAAGTCTGTTTGAAAGAGACACCTGAGGCACCTGGACCTGGCTTCTCATCGCTGCTGTATCCTAGTTTCTTGATCTCTACCCGTAGCTGGAGAACCTTGCCTCTACTGTAGACTCTGCTGGAGAGGAGCTCTGAGGAAAAGGACCTGGGGGTCTTGGTTGATGAAAAAGCTCAACATGAGCTGGCAGTGTGAGTGCAGCCCAGAGAGCAACCGTGTGCTGGGCTTCAGCAAGAGCAGCATGGCCAGCAGGGCAAGGGAGAGATTCTCTCTCTTTACTCTGCTCTCATGAGACCTCACCTGGAGTACTGTGTGCAGTTCCGGGGCCCCCAGCACAAGAAGGACATGGAATTGTCAGAGTGAGTCCAGAGGAGGCCATGAAGATGCTCAGAGGGCTGCAACAGTTCTCCTATGAGGACAGGCTACAAGAGTTGAGGCTTGTAAGTCTGGAGAAGCAAAGGCTTCAAGGACACATTGTAGTGGCCTTCCAGTATCTGAAGGGGGCCTACAGAAAGGCTGGGGAGGGACTATTGCCAAGGTCTTGTAATGACAGACTGAGGAGTAATGAGTTTAAACTGGCAGAGGGGAGATTTAAACTAGATGTTAGGAAGTTCTTTCCAGTGAGGGTGGTGAGACACTGGCACAGATTGCCCAGGGTGGTTGTGGATGCTCTCTCGCTGGAGGCCTTGAGTGACCTGTCCTAGTGGGAGGTGTCCCTGCCTATGGTGGTGCATTGGAACTAGATGATCTTTGAGGTGCCTTCCAACCCAAAAGATTCTGTGATTCTATGAAACTACCACTATTTGTAGGAACACACCAGCAGTTTGCCTTTTGTCCCCTCCAGTGCTAAGGCAGTGCCTCTCCATGATCTTTGCCTTGTGGAAGCTATGTCTACAGGCACTTTGGATTTTGGCTGGTTTATTCGCACTGGACTTAATGCTGTATGGATCCACAACTAGATTATAACTTGCAGTTCCAGAGACTATCACAAAAGAGATCCAGAGACTATCTCTAAATTCCTACTCCACCTCTGTGAATAAATCAGACTTTCTTTAGAACTCTGGTCTGGCTCTTATTTATAAGTGGGGCAAAGCTATTTTGTGGCTTAGCGTTTTCCATTTTCTGACATTCCCAAATTACTAAAATTGTTCATAAGCATCCTTGTGAAGATTTCCTGACTGAATTAGAACCTGCAAATACAATTTAGCTAGTTTTGTATGTAGTCTGGGGGCTGGACCTTTCAGTTGTGGATGCTCCCTCCCTGGAGGTGTTTGAGAGACTTAACCTAGTGGGAGGTGTCCCTGCTTATGGCAAGAGGGTTAGAACTAGATGATCTTTGAGGAGCCTTCCAGCCTAAACCATTCTATGATTCTATATTTTTATAATTCCTGCCTAATGAATTAAGCCCAAATTAAAGCCCCCATACATACTTTGTAAATGTAGTGACTGATACTTGCATAAATTGCACTGCAGATAGTTTCATATTGTAATCTGAACCATGACCCAGCTGCTGGCAATCACACACAACATCTCCTTTAATAGTTGCACTTAAGACTCTAAGTAAACCATGAGAGTGGTGAGAGTCTGGAATGGGTTGCCCAGGGAGGTGGTTGAGGCCCCATCCCTGGAGGTGTTTGAGGCCAGGCTGGATGAGGCCGTGGCCAGCCTGCTGTAGGGTAGGGTGTCCCTGCCCATGTCAGTGGGGCTGGAAGAAGATAATCCTTGTGGTCCCTTCCAAACCTGACTGATTCTATGATTCTAAACAAACGACTTTAAAATCTCATTATTCTCTGTAGCACTTATTACTTCCTTAACCGTAGTGCCCAATAGGAGGTACTAAAAGTGGTTTAGCAACCGGTCATCACATTAGCTGGCACCATTGAAAGATCTTAAACTACTCTTGAACAGATCATTAGCTACTTTCTGAAGTGTTCTCCAATCAAATCTTTGAGGCCACATCTCCTGTCACAAACCACTAGACTATAAGCAGCCTGTAATATGCCCTGAGCTACAGAAGTTGATCTTTAGGATCTATGGAGATGAATGCTTTGAGATTTAAATCATCCATTTCTGTCCCAAGAAACCTCATACCAATACAAAATCAGTGCTGTATGACAGCTTCACTTGATAGTACAAATCTTTCTCTCCAGCATCAATTTAATTAATCATTTAGAAAAGATTTCCTTAATATTAATTTGATCTTGACATCTTTGAAGGGGTCCTAAACAATGAAGCTGACAACAAACTTGAACTATTGAATTAGTTGAAGCAGATGTTTTTTTCCTTGCATATGGTACATTTCAGTACTGTGAAGATCCAGGCAGGTTCTTCTCCCCATCTACTGTGCCCTACTGAGACCACACCTGGAATACTGTGTCCACAGTTCAAGAGGAGCAGGGACTTACTGGAAAAAGTCCAGCAGAAAAGCACAAAAATGACTGGTGGATTTGAGCATCTCCCCTATGAGGACAGACTGAAAGCCCTGGGGCTGTTCAGTCTGGAGAAGAGAAGGCTGAGAGGAGATCTGATCCATGTTTACAAATATCTGAGGGGTGGATGTCAAGTGGCTGGGGCCAATATTTTTTGGCTGGTCAGCAGCAATAAGCCAAGGAACAACAGCTACAAGGTGGAAGAGAAGGTTTCAGGTCAACATGAGGAGGAACTTCTTTGGTGTGAGGGTGCCAGAGCCCTGGCGCAGGCTGCCCACAGAGGCTGTGAAGTCACCTTCTCTGGAGACTTTCCAAACCCACCTGAAACTACCCTATGGAATCCTGCTTTGGCAGGGGCATTGAACTTGATGATCTCTGGAGGTCTCTTCCAACCTCTAAGGTTCTGTAATTCTGTGATTCTGAGAAGTTAATGTACCTTGTATGTGATGGCCTGACTTTGGCATGTATGGTAGGAAAGTGTGTATGGCCCAGACAGTCAATTCTGCTAGCACCCTGCTGCTGAAATAGGCCTTGTCTAGTATTAGATTTTGTGTTTTTTCTCTCTTTGACCTCTCTAGATGCTAAAGCTACTTCTTTACAGATAAATAAAATGGGGTAGGGCCCTTCCTCTCTTTCAAATGGCAGATAGAATCATATGGTTTGTGTGCAGTTTGCTTTCTTCAGACTGCCAACTGAGAACATTCCCTTCAAAGGTACTGCAGAGGACCACAGGGTGGATGTTGATTATGAGGGGATATGAGCTGGCATGGATTGAAATCGTGGCAGTGTGCTAGTAAAACTAGGGATGACAGTGTGCTGGTGCTAATACATGTTCCTTGCAGCCCAGGCTAGCTTACTAGTAAAAGTGTTCCTGAACTGCTGAGATCTGATGTTCCAACTATTTTTCTATATGTTTATTTTTTATAGTTATTTTTCTATATGTTTATATGTTTATTTTGTATTTCCCTAGTGTAGGCCTACTCAGTAGCAACTTGTATCCCAGAACTTGACCTAATTTTCCCTCTAGATCAGAACTGCTTTCCACTCGAGATGAGATCCAAGATCTTTGCCTGTTTCTAACATTAGGCCTCTGTTAAAGACGATAGAAGTTGATAGTGGCCAAGAGAGCCAATGGCATCCTGGCCTGCATCAGGAACAGTGTGGCCAGTAGGACTAGAGAGGTTATTCTTCCCCTGTTCTCAACACAGGTCAGGCTACACCTGGAGTGCTGTGTATAATTCTGGGCTACCCAGTTCAAGAGAGATGTTGAGATACTGGAACATGTCCAGAGAAGGGCGACAAAGCTGGTGAGGATCCTGGAACACAAATTCTATGAGGAGAGGCTGAGGGAGCTGGAGGTGTGCAGCCTGGAGAAGAGGAGGCTCAAGGCAGAGCTCATTGCTGTCTACAACTACCTGAAGGGAGGCTGTAGCCAGGTGGGGGTTGGTCTCTTCTGCCAGGCAAGCAACAACAGAACAAGATGACACAGTCTCAAGTTGTGCTGGGGTGGGTATAGGCTGGATGTTGGGAAGAAATTGTTGCCACAGAGAGTGATTGGCATTGGAATGGGCTGCCCAAGGAAGTGGTGGAGTCACCGTCCCTGGGGGTGTTCAAGAGAAGCCTGGGTGAGGCACTTGGTGCCATGGTCTACTTAATTTTCTAGGGCTGTGTGATAGGTTGGAGTGGATGATGTTGGAGGTCTCTTCAACCTGGTTGATTCTGTGATTCTATGGTAGTCAAGGGTAAATAACGTAAAACTGAAGCTACACTTGGTTACCCATTAGTTACCTCTGCAATCCTCACCCTAGTACTGATAGTATTGGAATAAATCAAAAAGAATCAGCAGACAAACAGAGTACTTCAAAAAAATTAATACTATGTTATTCCAACATTGTGTAAGTTTTACTGTTTCTCAAATAGTCACAGTAAACCCTGTACACCAATTAAACTTACCTTTTCTGAGCTCGTATCCAGGATAGTAGTTAAACTTGAATTCTTGTTATAGTAAGCTCCAATGTTTCCTTCTACTCCAACTTTGTCAGCTCCTTCAGTTGGTATGTATTTCAAAGAAAAGTCAACATTAAAGTTACTTTGCTTTTCTTTGTAAACCTCTCGGAACATTCTTGCCCGGTCATGGTAGAACAGAGATGTGAAGGTTTTATCTGCTTTTGTCTTAGAAACAATAACAAAAAGGTTACTTGAGAATACAAACTAGGCAGCAATAGGAAAAAAAATGCTATGCATCACTTCAAAGTTGTCTGCTTTACATAGTTCAGTACTCCTTTCTGATACAACTTGTTCTCCTCTTGGAAGAACACAAATGGAAACATCACCCCCTTCCCAAACCACCTGATCTGGATCAGCTCCGTGTTCAAAACTCAACAGAAAACTGCAGTGAGAATATTTCAGCAAGTGATAAATCTCAGCCTGTAAGACTGTCAAAGGAATTTTATGTGTGTCAACAGTTCCTTCACATGTAAAGAGTAGTAGCCTCCAACTCCTTCCCAGATCACAGACAAGATGTGTTAATAAGTCCCAATGTCTGAAATGGACCAAAACTATGATTTTTTTTCTTTCTCCTCTTATAGCAGACAGTAGCTAATTCAGAATGTCTATTTCAGCATTGCTTACTTTTGTGTAATTTAGCAGAACATAGAGTTTTAATAACATAAAATGGTTATGCATCAAAACCAAGTATGAACAATGATCTCGGAGTCAAATTTACCCGTTTTGGCCAGGATCTGGTTTAAACTGCCTTTATGCTATAAAACTTTTACTTGCAGTGTTAGGAAAAACATTTTTGTGTGTGTGTGTGTGTCCTTGCAAAACTATCTTGGTTCTTGCTCTACCCAGTAAAAGCTGGATGTCACAGTTCTTTCTGTACTGCTGTTTATCTCAACTGCTCATTCTGTAAACATTCCAGAAAGACTTCCATTTACTAGGCACAGGTGCAGAAATGAATACATGGGAACTGACATTAACTGCTAAAGCAAATGATAACGATGACGGGAGTTGGTCTCTTCTCCCAGGCAGCTCTGTGACAGAACAAGAGGAGCTGCAGTCCCTGGAGGCGTTCAGAAAAAGAGTGGATGGGGCACTTAGTGCCATGGTCTAGATGATTGGACAGGGCTGGGTGATAGGTTGGACTGGATGATCTTGGAGGTCTCTTCCAACTCAGTTGATTTTATGATTCTATGATTCTGTGACACAACCTCAAGCTGCACCAGGGCAGATTTAAGCTGGAGGTTAGGAAGAAGTTCTTCACAGAGAGAGTGATTGGCATTGGAATCGGCTGCCCAGGAAGGTGGTGGAGTCTTGTCCCTGGACGTGTTTAAAAGGAGACTTAGTGGCATGATTTAGTTAATTAGAAGGTATTAAGTGATAGGTTGGGCTCCATGATCTCAAGGGTCTCTTCCAACCTGGTTAATTCTGTGATTCTGCAATAACCCATTTTCCTCTGGACTTTATTGATAGCTTGACGCTAAAAAGCTGCTGCTGTGGGACTTAGGAAACATACTGAACCTTGCAAGAGAAGGTCAGGATTCATCTCTCACTTAAACACATCCTAGTCTCCAGAGAAGGTCTTATACTTACATCATAAACAAGAACACCCACATTCCATGGCTTGCGATAGTAGGTCCGTGTGTTTCCATCGCGCACCCGTTCACAAAGACCATTGAAAAACTCATTGTCAAATGGGCTGGCCATTGGCTGCATCCCTAAGACATTAATTCTACAACAGACATACAGGAGAGGTTGCAGTTGGAAAAAAGGAAGTGTTAGAATTGGCAGTCTGTATACAACACTATTATGACTGGAAGAGTCAGATTCTTTAAGAAATGGAGACTGTGGCACTGAATCTTGCTTCATTCACAGCAGTTTGACAGTTTGACACATCTCAATACTGGTCAGGCCACACCTTGAGTACTGTATTGTGGTGGAGGGCCACACAGGCCCAAATGGCCATGTTTACAACTCTATTCTTGCCTGGACATGTTGTACCCCCGAAAGGTGTTGTCCTGCCCAAATCAGGGGAAAGCAAATTAAGGGGGACAAAGGAGTACAATAAGCCTGGTGCCTTCAAGTCTGACCTGTCCTGCTTGTGAGGTTGAGGTAAACAGGTTGCATAAGCTCACTCACCTAGGGTGTGGGTCCACCTGAGCCCTCTCCATATTTGGGGGTACCAGACCCGTGGATTTCACCTTATTTGGTATGTTTTGGCCTGCTACCAGACTCTTTTTGGATAGAATTGTGGCCAAGGACCATCAATCTCGGGCCCATATCTCATAAAAAGGGCAATTCAGTGTTCCTGCCACCCTCCTCTACCCACCACTTCCAGCCTCTTTGTCGCCTTTGGGGCCATCACTGCTGCTGCATGATTCCAGCCCATGGCACTTCGCACCGGCCCAGGAGGAACCGACCAAGGTGCTCCTGGCCAGCTGCCGCTCCAGCCTGTCGTTCCCAGCTCAATTGTGCCTGTGGAGCCCTCAGACAGTGCGCCTCAATAATCCCTGAACTGAACTATTCAGACCCACGAGGGCCAACAACGTGGCTTTTGCTACACATATTTGAGATCACCGAGACTGTGACTCCAGCCAGTGAGTAACTGAGCGATCTCAATTTGAGCAGCATAGACTCTCAGTGACTTTACCAGTGGCACTTTATGCCACAAGACTCTCTCTATCCAAAACCTTTCTAAACCTCCACTAAATTCCTGATTCCTGCTTTAAATAGACATTCTGTAAAATAATGTCACAACTGCATACAAAGAACTTGTGTAGGTTAACTGTATGTAAGTTTTGGGGGGGGGGGGGGGGGGCGGGGGGAAATTCTCTTTGTATATAATGTTAAATTATTTAAACCCTATTAAATTTGGCGTCATATTTAATCTCCTAAACCCAAACGAAACTCCTTCACAACAAGTGTCCAGTTGTGGGCTCCTCAGTTCAGGAGGGATGTTGAGGTGCTGAAGCGTGTCCAGAGAAGAGCAACAAAGCTGGTGAGGGGCCTGGAACACAAACCCTATGAGGGGAGGCTGAGGGAGCTGGGGTGTTTAGCCTAGAGAAGAGGAGGCTCAGGATAGATGTCATTGCTGTCTACAACTAACTAAAGGGAGGTTGTAGCCAGGTGGGGGGTGGCCTCTTCTCCCAGGCAACCAGCAACAGAACAAGGGGACACAGTCTCAAGTTGTGCCAGGGTAGGTATAGGCTGCATGTTAGGAAGAAGTTCTTCCCAGAGAGAGTGATTGGCATTGGAATGGGCTGCCCAGGGAGGTGGTGGAGGCACCGTCCCTGGAGGTGTTCAAGAAAAGCCTGGATGAGGCACTTGGTGCCATGGTCTAGTTGAGTGGCTAGGGCTGGGTGCTAGGTTGGAGTGGATGATCTTGGAAGTCTCTTCCAACCAGCTGTCCTGGAGACAACCTGTCCCACTATTGAGGACTGAGGCAAAAAAGGTGTTAAGCAGCTCTGCCTTTTCCTCATCCTTTGTCACTATATTCCCCTCTCTATCTAATAAAGGCTGGAGCATATTGGCTTTGCAGTGACACTGTTGCAATCCTTTTAAGTCATGCTATCAGGCCATGGCCACAGATGCTGACTGCACTCTGCACTGCACAGATCTGGTTGATTCTATGATTCTATGGAGGCACAGCCCCTGTCCCACCAGGAGTAATAGGGGAATGGCAACTTCTGAGAGGCCACATGTGTGCAGAGGCCAAGAGCTTCCTGCAACTGAGCCTACACTGCTGCCCCACACTGTGCCACTCCACAGTGCTCTGCACTGCCTGAGCCACCTGCCAGTTCTGTGGCAGTCCATCCCATATCAGCTCCCACCACTGCTCTGGTCCATGCTGCCTACACAGCTTGGGCAGCTTCCTCTGCCCACATTACTCTACCTGGCTCCATGCCACTTTGTTCTGCCACTGCTGCAGAGAGCCCTCCTTTTCACGATGTTCACCTGCCATCACAAACTCAGAACTGTTCCTATGTAATTCTACAAACTTAATCCAGAGAATGGTGATATTCTTTCCTTTGTTCTTTGAGGCACTCACACACCCCTTCTTTCTCTCACTACTTTTCCCCCATCTTCCCATTTTCTCTCTGCTCTGGTCCAATCTGATAAATCTAACTCATGAGCTATTTCGCATTGTTTTGCCTTTGTTTACTGCAAGGGAATTATTCAAATTTTAGCACAACGCCCTGTTGTGGTAGGCCTGATAGGCCAAAAATGGGCTTGCCCAGACATGTTTTTCTGATCTCTGTGCCTTTTGCTGTGGGGAGAAACAACCACAGGAAAGAGGACAAAAGACCTGGAGCCACTGAGTCTAAAGGCTCTGGCTTGTGCAGACATATTTCCCTGTTCCCTCTCCTTCTCTGCTGGAGGAAGCAACCACAGGAAAGGAAAACAAAAGCCCTGGTTTCACCCAATATGGTGAAGCTTGGAAAAGCACAATGTACTGTCAAGCATAAATACAGGCTGGGCAGTGACTGGCTGGAGAGCAGCCCTGAGGTGAGAGACTTGGAGGTGCTGGGGGACAAGAAGCTCAACGTGAGCCAGCAGTGTGCACTTGCAGCCCAGAGGGCCAACCAGAGCCTGGGCTGCATCAGGAGAAGTGTGGCCAGCAGGGTGAGAAAGGTGATTCTTTCCCTCTACTGCACTCTGGTCAGAGCCAGACCCTGCCTAGCCTGTAGTTGTGCTTGGGATTGCCTCGAACCAGATGCAGGACCTTGCACTTGGTCTGCTGAACCTTATGAAGTTGGCTTATGCTCACCTCTCCAGCCTGTCCAGGTCCCTGTGACTGTCATCCCTTCCCTCCAGTGTGTCTGCTGCACCACACAGCTTGGTGTCATCAACAAACTTGATGCCTAAGATTATTAAATGCCTATATCTCTGGCTTATTTGTCCATGGTACAAGGGCACAATATTTGCTTTCATACAGTAAACAGCACCATGAAAACTAATTAAAAGGTTGCATCCTTTAAGCACAAGGTGGTGCTGTAGCATACTTTCATTTTTGCTTGCTCCGATTTAGGTAGGTGCCCTACACTAGATTTGTAAATAAGCAATATATCACACTTCTTAATTTTAACTTAGATTAAAACCACTGTAAGGAATGAAGATCTGTGAGATTCATTGCAGGAAAAGCCGCCCTATAGCCAGAATGTTGTGGTAGTGAGACATTGCATTGTATAAATAAGACCTATTTCCCTCCTTTTACTTATGCATGCTAGTAAAGCAATTAAAAATGACTGAGTCAATATGAAAAATCGTTTGAAACATAGCTACAAGGTTTACATTTAAATAATAAATGTTGTAAGCACATTCCTGTCACTTCTTTATATGATTCTGTTCATTAACATTGTGACTGATTTTGCTGTCTGTGGAAATACTTGATCTTTTCCAACTATAGAACACAGAACAGCATTTAGGTGTTCTTCCAAAAGCTATGTAGCATTTTTGAATATAAATGTGGACACAATTCAGCTGCCACTTTTGTTAGTACCAGTGTGCCCCAGTGTTTTCATACAGCTTTGGAGGCAGTTGTAGTGTCCTGGAAGGCTAATAGGTCTATTAGATGTCCTGGCTTGCCCCATTGTTCTGCTGACGGGGGAAGCAAGGGTGGGAGGAAAACAAAAGGCTTGGGCCGTTATGTCTCCTCCCAAAGTGATAAACAGGTATCCACAGGTGTTTAGGCATTTGTTGGAGTCTTGCTCAAATAAGGGTGAGCAAGCCCTGGTTGCACCTAGTATGGTCAGTTTTGCAAATGCCGTTTTGGTTGGTGAATCTCTGTGGCCAAAGGAGCCTTTGCACTCGGGCAAATAACATAAATGGATCTAAGTTGCAAGCAGCTGATCTTGCTCCCGCCTGGCTGCTTCTGTCTCACTGCCTCTACCTCACAGATCAGCTTCTGCCTCATGGAGCTGATTCTGCCTCACTGCTCTTGAACAATATGTTCAACTCTGCCTTATGCTTCAGACAAGCTTAGCCCTGATGTTTTGTGCTTGAACTACCTGGAAATTTAAGTGCCTCAAGTTTCCCAGGATAAGGCATTTAAGTGCCTCACAATGTGGCAAGAAATGCCACTAACATGGTGTCATGGAGGACCTTGCTTGCCTGGACATGTTTTTCTGCCAGGACCCCTGGTTGTAAACAAGTTGTGTAAGCCCCACACACCCAGCTCGTGTCTCCCTGGGGTAAACCCATGTGATCCCCATATTTAGGAAAGTCCAGGCAAGAGATTCTGCCTATTGTGGTAAGGTTTGGCTGACTGCCAACCTGATTGGTCATTCTAGTGGCCAAAGAGGCCATTAATCTCGGCCTACAGTCAATAAATAGGGGTGCACAGATAAACAATGTGCTCGGACCCTGAATAGCTCAGCTCTGTCTCATCTGCACAGCTCAGACATGTGCTCTGACCTTCACTCTCAGTGCTCAGCCACTCAGACCCCCACGCTCGGATGCCATTGCATAGCTCCAATGCTCAGAGGCTCAGACCCTCATGCTTTGACTCATTCGTAGCTCACCTACCTGCATATCTTTCTTGCAGAGCTCATTTAAGCCTGCACACATGTATATATATAAGGAGCCTATAGCCTCCTAAGCCAGCTGTGCACATCTGCACGCTATTGCTGCCAGGATCAGATCCTGCATTGCATTTACCTACAGACCTCAGACTCCCAGCAGCCGTGCACACTTTGCATGCCCACTGCCTACCTTTGCCTGCTCAGAATCCCTGGACAAAGCCTCTAGAAGAAGCCAGGAGCACCAAAGGCAGAGATGGCCCCTCACCAGGAGAACAATGGTTAGAGAAAACCTATATCCCCAGAGACTGGGAAGATTTATCCTCTCCCCTCAAGCTGGGAAGATTCCAGCCTCCAAGTCCACAGGCAGAGATCCTGGAGAACTGGACATTAGGCACAGGCTGTGACACAGCCCCGGAGGGTGATTAATAATTAATAAGAATTGTGATTAAAAGCTTGAATACCTCTGTAATATAAGTTGCCTCTGCCATAGAGCAGAAAGAGTTTCAGCCTGCCCTGGTGGGCAAATAGCATATGACCTCAAGCGGCATTAAGCCATGGGGAAAACTCCTCTCTGTTTATAGTTTGAATGTTTGCTAGTTAAAGAACAAATCCCTGTACATATTTTATCCTAAATTGTTTCATAACCATGTATTGAACATTAATACAGTGGTTGGGAGTGGCAAGAGTTCAAAATATTGAATTTAATAAATCTATATTTTTATATAAAATTATATTGCCCCAATTAATTTCTCTCCTCTGCCAAACAGGGGTAGGCACTGAGAATCCCCGTCTGCAACACACGGTGCTCTCTGCACATCTGCAAGAGATCCTGCCTGCACCTCTGCAAACCTCTGTGCCAAGAGGAACCAGGGTCAGCTCAGAGATTGTCTACATCTTTCCCAGCACCCTAGGAAGATCTAGAAGCCTCTCAACAGCCAAACAGTTCCAATGCTTCCACAAAAGAGCCAGGGACTATCTTGAAATTTCTACTTGACTGCAGTTAGTAGCACGGACTGTCTCTAGGTCTCCAGGCTGCCTATTTGAAAGTGTGGCAAAGCCATTTTGTGGCTAAACTTTTCCAAATTTTGCTGATTTTCCTAATACTATGGTGCCCATAAGCATCCTCGTAAAGATTTTCCCAACCTAATTGGAACCCAAATGTAACTAATCAGTGTACAGTTGTGAGCAGGGTTTTATGGAAGTAGAATAAATTACATATTTTATAATCCCTGCCTGATTAATTGCCCCAACTAAGTCACACTGATATTTCACAAGGCCTTTAGACTACTACTTTTTTTTTTTTTTTTAACTTCACCACATACCCTTGTCCTGCAGTCCTGCCAAGTTCAGACACACCAATATCGTGGTTACGGCATGGTGATTTTTGGTCATCTTCACAGTTATCTTCATCAGAAAAATCTCCACAGTCATTGTCTACATTACACACAAGTCGTTGCTTTATACATCTACCTAATCAAAGAATTAAACATTGAATTAGTAGGGTTTTTTCCCCAAAATGGACTTTAAATTTCACCCCAGCTACTCTTTAATCTTCCTCATTGTATATTTCTATTATTGTTATAAGGATTTCAAATCCTACACCCTGCGTCCTGCTAACAAGAAGAACCCCTATGCCACTATTTGTACTTATGAGTTTACTAGAATGGCTAAGGAAATTAAGTTGGTATCAGCAGCCTCCCCTCTAAAGGCTACACAATGGCTCTGAACAAATAGTCACAGAATTGCAGAATCACAGAGTGGTGGGGGTCACAAGAGCCCTGTGAACATCATCTAGTCTAGCTGCCCAAACAAAGTAGGCTTGCCTAGGTTAAATCACACAGGAACGTGTTCCAAACAGTTTTGAAAGCCTCCAGAAACAGAAACTTTATAATCTGTCTGGGCAGCTGTTCCAGTGCTCTGCTATCCTCAAGGTAAAGGAAAGTTTTCCTTATTTTCTGAGGAGTCTCCTGTATTATAGTTTGTGTCCATTGCCCCTTGTTATGCCACTGGACATCACTCAGTTCTCTTCATCCAAGGAAAAGTCTTCTTTTCTCCTGACTTCCACTGTAGTCCTGAAGGTCTGGGACTCCTGAGGGCTGGCCTTAGCAGTAGGCAAATAAATCATTCAGTGACAATCTTCTCTATATCCTCCATGACCAGGGCACCCACCACATTCAAGAGTGGGCCCATATTTTCTCAAATCTTTTTGCCCCCAATGTACTTGAAGAGGACTTTCTTCTTGTCCTTGACCTCACTTGACAGCTTCGATTCTTAGAGGCCTTAGCTTTTCCATCTCTATGTGCTCTGACAGCATCCTTGTATTCCTCACAAGTGGTCAGCCTCATTTTTCATGTTCTATAAACTGCCTTTTTCCACTTTAGATTACTCAGTAGCTCCCTGCTCAACCATGAAGGTCTTGGCTCCCTTTCCTTTATTTCTTACTCTTCAGGGTGCTGTGCTCTTGAGCTTGTAGAAAATGGTGCTTAAGGATTAACCAACTGTTTGGGGCTGCCCCACATGCTAGTGCTCTATCCCATGGGATTTCTCCAGAGAGTTCCTTAAAGAGGCCAAATTTAATCATTCTGAAGACTGAAATTGTGATCCTGCTTGTTGCTTTGGACCTACTTCAAATGATCCTGAACTCCACAAGCTTCTCACAGCCTTCATGTCCTCAAATAGTCCCTCTTTGTTTGTCAGTACAAGGTCCAGCTGTACACCTCTCTTTGTTTGCTCCTCCACCACCCTTGTCAATGCCCTACAGGAATCTCCTGGACTGTGCATGCCTGACTGCACTGCTTGTCAAGGTGGTATCAGGGTAATTGAAGTCTTCTATGAGAACTAGGGCCTGTAATTGTGGGGTTTATTCCATCTGTCCATGGAAGGCCTTGGCATCTTCTTCGTCCTGATCAGGTGGCCTGTAACAGACAACTGTGCCTTCCCTGCCCCTTCTTAATTAGTCTGGCCCTTAATTCTTACCTACAAACTCTCAACTTGCTTCTCATCTGTCCCTGCACACAGCTCAATACATTCTAGTTTCTCTCTCGTGGAAAGGGCAACCCTTCAACCTTGCCTTGTTGGCCTGCCTTTACTAAAAAACACGTAGTCATCCATGGCAGCCTCCCAGTCACTTTAGTCAGCTATCCCACCACAACTGCAATCAGATGGTAGCTCTTCACTGCACATGGATCTGTAGTTCCTCCTGTTTCTACTGCTGGTGGATGAGAAGTTCAACGTGAGCCATCAGTGTGCACTTGCAGCCCAGAGAGTCAACCAGATCCTGGGCTGCATCAGGAGAAGTGTGGACAGCAGGTCAAGGGAGGTGATTCTTCCCCTCTACTCTGCTCTGCTGAGACCCTACCTGGAGTTCTGCATCCAGTTCTGGAGCCCCCATTACAAGAGGGACGTGGAGATGCTGGAGTGTGTCCAGAGAAGGGCCACTGGGATGCTCAGAGGGCTGGAGCAGCTCTGCTATGAGGACAGACTGAAAGAGTTGGGGCTGTGCAGTCTGGAGAAGAGGAGGCTCCAAGGTGACCTTCTTGTGGCCTTCCAGTTTCTGAAGGGGGCCTACAAAAAGCTGGGGAGGGACTTTTCAGGATATCAGGGAGTGACAGGACTGGGGGGAATGGAGTGAAGCTCGAGGTGGGTAGGTTCAGACTGGATGTGAGGAGAAAGTTGTTGAGCATGAGAGTGGTGAGAGCCTGGAATGGGTTGCCCAGGGTGGTGGTTGAAGCTCCATGGCTGGAGGTGTTTAAGGCCAGGCTGGATGAGGCTGTGGCCAGCCTGCTCTAGGGTAGGGTGTCCCTACCCATGGCAGTGGGGTTGGAACTAGATGATCCTTGTGGTCTCTTCCAACCCTATGATTCTATGATTCTGTTCATTCCTCATGCTGTGTGCGTTAGTGCACAGGCATTTCAGAGAGGAAGTTGAGCACACAATTGAAAAAGTACTTTTGATTTTTTTTTTCTACTTCTCATTATAGGAGGTGAAGAGAGACAGGGACCTACTGGAAAGAGTCCTGCAAAGAGCCACAAGGATGATTGAGGATCTTGAGCATCTTCCCTATGAAGAGAGATTGAGAGCCCTGGGACTGTTTGGTCTGGAGAAGAGAAGGCTGAGAGGAGATCTGGTCAATGTGTACAAATATCTGCGGGGTGGGTGTCAAGTGGCTGGGGCCAAGCTCTTTTCACTGCTCAGCAGCAATAAGCCAAGGAGCAACAGCTGCAAACTGGAAGAGGAAAGGTTTCAGATCAACATGAGAAGAAACTTCTTTGGTGTGAGAGTGTCAGAGCCCTGGAACAAGCTGCCCAGAGAGGTTGTGGAGTCTCCTTCTCTGGAGACCTTCCAACCTACCCAGATTTGTTCCTGTGTGAACTACCCTAGAGGATCCTTCCTTGGCAGGAGGGTTGGACTCATAGGATCACAGGATATTAAGATTGGAAGGGACTGAAGGAGATCATTGAGTCCAAACCCCTGCCAGGGCAGGTCCACACAATCTAGCACAGTTCACAGAGGAATGCATCCAGACAGGCCTTGAAAGTCTCCAGAGAAGCAGACTCCACAACCTCTCTGGGCAGCCTGTGCCAGAATTGATGATCTCTGGGGGTCTCTTCCAACCTCTAAGATGATGTGATTCTGTGATGACAATCACAACAGCTTGGGACTCGAAATTCACTTACCCTCTTTCCTTGTCTGTTTTGACTACTTTTATTACCATTAAATGTTCCTGATTTATGTTAGTTTGTGATGAGTCTTTCACATCACATTCATTCATATGCCTTCAATGTATCACTTTGAAAATTCACAGTTCTGTTCTGTTTCCTGAGTTATTGCATAACTTGCTATGGCATAAAAAAAAAACAACCTACCAGAATTGCATTGAAAGTCAGCACCACAGTCTGGTTCTGGTTCTTCAGGACAGACTTCGCTGGTTGTACAGCTTTGTGTATCTCCTAAGGGCTCCAGGCATGGTCTTCCATCAAACTGTCCAAATCTTAGAACATGTCTAGAACGAAACTTCAAGCATAGATAACTTAATTAACATTGCTTGGAAAGAAAAGAGGAGTACTGGAACTGAAGGACTTCTCATTGAACTTAGAAATGGAGCAACATTCCTGAAATATTTAGTTGAAAATCCTTAAACACATCTCCTAGTGTGAGCATGGGGTTGTTGTGGCCAAAGTGCAGAAGCTGGGACTTGGATTTATTGAAACTCATGGCACTGGACTGTGCTCATCTGTCCATCCTGTCCAGTTCCCTCTTCAGAGCCCTCTTTCTCTCTAACAGATCCACAGCTGCTTCCAATGTGTTGTCATCTGCATTCTTACTAGTGGAGGACCCAATCGGCAAGAGTGCAGGACCCAGGCTAGCTCAGCTGAAACGCGCTTTCTCGCAGCCTTTTTTCTCCTCTTTTCTTGAGGCTCTCTCGCTCTGAGGAGCCCAGAGGGAGGCAGGGAGCGGCAAGCAGGCGCTAAGTGCTCGCAGGAAGGTGAGTCAGAGGGCGGTGCCTGGCGAGCGGCACATTCAAACGAGGAGCTCACTGCTGTCTCTGCTGAGCGCAGCACAGCCCCGCTGGGAAAAAACAAACAAAAAACAAAACCCACCACCCCTAACAACTCGCAGCGGACCTTCAGGATAGCAGACATGGTTCGAACTAGGTCCAAGCTGTATAATACTTGTAAAACTGTGGGCACCCAAACAGAGCCCACCTGTAGGAGTGCAGGCGTCCAGACGTCTGGATGTGAGGAGTGCTGGAGCCTGGCACTCGACACAGGCAATGGCTGCATTAGGTGTGAGCAGATTGATTGTCTGCTTAACCTGGTGGCTGAACTCAAGGGAGAGGTGGAACGCCTGAAGGCTGAAAGGGAAGGTACAAAAGAGCAACATGCTCTGCAGTCCCCCTTGCCAGAGGGAGACGAACAGAGCAACCAAGAAGAATGGATGCAGGTGCCTGCCAGAAGGGGCAAGGGAAAACCCTTCCAGCCATCTTCACATCCCAAGCTGCCCTTACATAACAGATATAGGGCACTAGAGGTTGAGGATGAGGTGATCCTGGAGCAGGCAGAAGCATCACCGGCTGGGAGGGCAACTGAGACAAATCAGTTGCCCCCTCGCATCAGAACAAGTACCCAGAAGAAAAAGAGGAGGGTGATTGTTATTGGTGATTCCCTTCTGCAGGGAACAGAGGGCCCCATATGCCGGCCAGACCCCTTCCACAGGGAGCTCTGCTGCCTCCCTGGGGCCTGGGTCAGGGATGTTACCAGGAGGCTGCCTACTGTAGTGCAGCCCTCTGATTACTATCCCTTATTAGTTATACAGGCAGGGAATGATGAGATTAATAACAGAGGGCTAAAAGCTATCAAAAGGGACTTTAAGACACTGGGGAAAGCAGTTGAGGGAACAGGGGCACAGGTAATCTTTTCATCTATACCTTCAGTCACAGGCTGGAATACAGAGAAGAATAGGAAAGCATATTTGATGAACAAGTGGCTCAGAGGTTGGTGCATCCAACATAACTTTGGATTCTTTGATCTTGGGGAACTTCATCTTGCCACAGGTCTGCAATCAGCAGATGGGACACAACTATCACAGAAGGGGAGAAGGACCCTGGCACATAAGCTGGCTGGGCTTGTTGAGAGGGCTTTAAACTAGAGTGGAAGGGGGAGGGGGTTAAACATGACAGCACCAGAGATAAATCAAAGGGAATTGAGGATGGTAGGCTAGAGCTAGGAGTAACAGCAGCAGCCCAGCTGAAGTGCATGCACACTAATGCACGCAGTATGGGTAACAAACAAGAGGAGCTGGAAGCTCTGGTGCTGGAGGACAACTATGATATTGTCGCCATCACTGAAACGTGGTGGGATGGCTCACATAATTGGAGTGCTGTAATCAATGGCTACAGACTCTTCAGGAGAGACAGGCAAGGGAGAAAGGGTGGGGGAGTGGCTCTGTATATTAGGGATGCTCTGGATGTCGTGGAGGTAGAAATCAAAGATGATCAAGTTGAGTCATTATGGGTGAGACTTAAGGCGAAGGCCAACAAGGCTGATATCCTGGTTGGAGTCTGTTACAGACCACCCAACCAGGAAGAAGAGGTTGATTTGTTACTCTTTAAGCAACTGGAGGCTGCCTCAAGATCACCTGCCCTTGTTCTGGTGGGAGACTTTAACCTACCAGACATCTGCTGGGACTTCAATGCTGCAGAGAAGAAGCAGTCTAGAAGATTTCTGCAATGTGTGGAAGATAACTTCCTATCCCAGCTGTGACGTGAGCCTACCAGGGGGCAGCCCTGCTTGACCTGCTGCTCACAAATAGAGAGGGGCTGGTAGGGGATGTGGTGGTTGGAGGCTGCCTGGGGTCCAGTGACCATGAAATTATAGAGTGTTCAATACATGGAGAAACCAGGAGGGGCATCAACAGAACCTCCACACTGGACTGCCCAAGGGCAGACTTCAGCCTATTTAAGGAACTAATTCAGAAAGTTCCTTGGGAAATAGCCCATAGAAACAAAGGGGCCCAGGAAGGTTGGAGCTGCTTCAAGAAAGAACTCCTGAAGGCACAGGAGCAGGCAGTGCCACTGAGCCGGAAGATGAGCCGAGGAGGGAGGCAGCCAGGCTGGATGGGCAGGGAGCTGCTGAAGGAATTAAAGATTAAAAAGAGAGTGTATCACCTTTGGAAAAGAGGGGAGGTGTCCCAGGAGAAGTTCAAGGAGGTTGCTAGGTCTTGTAGAGGAAAAATGAGAGAGGCAAAAGCCCACTTGGAGCTCAGGCTGGCCACGGCTGCCAAGGGAAATAAAAAGTGTTTCTTTAAATATATGAATGGCAAGAGAAGGGCCAAGGACAACCTCCAGTCCTTGTTAGATAGAGAGGGGAACATAGTGACAAAGGATGAGGAAAAGGCAGAGGTGCTTAACACCTTCTTTGCCTCAATCTTCACTAGTGGGACAGGTTGTCTCCAGGACAGCTGGACTCCTGAAGTGACAGATGGAGTCAGGGACCAGTACAGTCCCCCTCTGATCCATGAAGAAGCAGTAAGGGACCTGCTGCGTCATTTGGATCTTCACAAGTCCATGGGACCGGATGGGATCCACCCTAGGGTGCTGAGAGTGCTGGCAGCTGAGCTGGCCAAGCCACTCTCCATCATTTATCAGCAGTCCTGGCTCACTGGAGAGGTCCCTGAAGACTGGAAGCTGGCCAATGTGATTCCCATACACAAGAAGGGTCGTAAGGAGGAGCCAGAAAACTACAGACCTGTGAGCCTGACCTCAGTGCCAGGCAAGGTCATGGAACAGGTCATCTTGGGTGCCATCACAAAGCACCTACAGGATAGCCAAGGGACCAGGCCCAGCCAGCATGGGTTTAGGAAGGGCAGGTCCTGCCTCACCAACCTGATCTCCTTTTATGATCAGTTTACCCGCCTGGTGAATGTGGGGAAGGCTGTGGATGTAGTCTACTTGGACTTCAGCAAAGCCTTTGACACTGTCTGCCACAAGAAGCTCCTGGCCAAGCTGGCAGCTCATGGTTTGGACAGATTCACTCTGTGCTGGATCAAGAACTGGCTGGATGGCAGAGCTCAGAGAGTGGTGGTGAATGGTGCCACATCCAGTTGGCAGCTGTCACTAGTGGTGTTCCCCAAGGATCAGTGCTGGGCCCAGTCCTGTTCAATATCTTTATTGATGATCTGGACGAGGGCATTGAGTCCAGCATCAGTAAGTTTGCAGATGACACCAAGCTAGGAGCAGGTGTGGATCAGCTGGAAGGTAGGAGAGCCCTGCAGAGGGACCTGGCCAGGCTGGATGGGTGGGCAGAGGCCAATGGGATGAGATTGAGCAAGGCCAAGTGCAGGGTTCTGCACTTCGGCCACAATAACCCCAAGCAGTGCTACAGGCTGGGGACTGAGTGGCTGGAGAGCATCCAGGAGGAAAGGGACCTGGGGGTACTGATAGATAGTAAGCTGAAGATGAGCCAGCAGTGTGCCCAGGTGGGCAAGAGAGCCAATGGCATCCTGGCCTGCATCAGGAACAGTGTGGCCAGTAGGACAAGGGAGGTTATTCTTCCCCTGTACTCAGCACTGGTCAGGCCACACCTTGAGTGCTGTGTCCAGTTCTGGGCCCCTCAATTCAAGAAAGATGTTGAGGTGCTGGAATGTGTCCAGAGAAGGGCAACAAAGCTGGTGAGGGGCCTGGAACACAAATCCTATGAGGAGAGGCTGAGGGAGCTGGGCCTGTTTAGCCTGGAGAAGAGGAGGCTCAGGGGTGATCTTATTACTGTCTACAACTACCTGAAGGGGCATTGTAGCCAGGTGGGAGGTGGCCTCTTCTCCCAGGCAACCAGCAATTGAACAAGGGGACACAGTCTCAAGTTGTGCCAGGGTAGGTCTAGGCTGGATGTTAGGAAGAAGTTCTTCCCAGAGAGAGTGATTGGCATTGGAATGGGCTGCGCAGGGAGGTGGTGGAGGCACCGTCCCTGGGGGTTTTCAAGCAAAGACTGGATGAGGCACTCAGTGCCATGGTCTAGTTGAGTGGCTAGGGCTGGGTGATAGGTTGGACTCGATGATCTTGGGGGTCTCTTCCAACCTGGTTGATTCTATGATTCTATGATTCTATGATTCTCATCCAAATCATCAGTGAATATATTAAACAGGACTATGCCCAGCACTGCTCCCTGGGGCACACCACTAGTGACAGCTGCCATCTGGATGTGGCACCATTCACCACTACTCTCTGGGCCTGGCCCTACAGCCAGTTCCTAACCCAGCACAGAGTGCCCCTGTCCCAGCAAGGGGCTGCCAACTTGGCCAGGAGTTTGCTACGGCAGACAGTGTCAAAGGCCTTGCTGAAGTCCAGGTAGACTACATCCACAGCCTGTCCCACATTCACCAGGCAGGTCACCTGGTCATAAAAAGACATTAGGTTGGTCTGGCAGGACCTGCCCCTCCTAAATCCGTGCTGGCTGGGCCTGCTCCCTTGACCATCATGTAGGTGCCCTCAGGATGATCGGTTCCATTATCTTGCCTGGCACTGAAGTCAAGCTGACAAGTCTGTAATTTCCTGGCTCCTCCTTCTGACCCTTCTTGTGGATAGGCACCACACTGGCCAGCTTCCAGTTATCTCTCCAATGAGCCAGGACTGCTGAGAGATGATGGAAAGTAGCTTGGCCAGTTCATCTGCCAGCTCCCTCATCATTCTAGGGTGGATCCCATATTGTCCCAAAGACTTGTGAGGATCCAAGAGACTGAACAGGTCCTTAACTGCTTCCTCCTGGATTGCAGAGGGCTGCTCTGCTCCCTGACCCCGCCTACCAGCTCAGGAGGCAGCTGGCCTGAAGACAACCTGTCTTACCATTGAAAACTGAGGCAAAGAAGGTATTAACTACCTCTGCCTTTCCCTCATCTCTAGTTACTACACTCCCCTCCTTGTCCAATAAAGAGTGGAGAACACTACATGCTGGGGGCTGCACAGAGGAGGGAAAACAATCACAGCTCCATTTCCCCTCCTCCAGCCAAAGACAGCACAAGCTGAAACCACGAACCCTGAACTTTGTTTCTCACTTTCTCTTGCCTCCTCTGGCTGGAGACAGCACAGACTGGAACAGCACAGGACTCGGTAGCACCCTTGGACAACACAAGCTGAAAAGGACTTGGACTCTGGGACCTGTAATATAATTCCTTTCCTGCTCTACCTCTGTCTTTCTCCATTTGTTTCTCTCTCTCTCCCTTTTTTTCTCTTCCTCTGATACGTCCACTTTATTCTTTAATAAGTAGCCTCGCTTTTGATACTTGGTCTTGTTTGTGCCTTACTTTCACAACATTGGGATGTTTAAAATAATCTGAGTCTCTCTTCTCCTCTGAACCAAGACAAGGCCTCCAAGAAATCCAGAAAGGAGCCTTTTGCAAGGTCATGTAGTGATAGTGCAAGGAGTAATGGCTTTAAACTTAAAGAGGGTTGACTCAGGTTAATGGTTAAGGAAGTTCTTCATGTAAAGGTGGTGAGGCTCTTAAACAGGTTGCCCCAAGAATTTGTGGATCCCACGTCCCTGGAAATGTTCAAAGCCAGACAGATGGGTCTTAGAGAAGCCTGATCTAATGCAAGGCATCCCTGCCTACTGCAGGGAGCTTGGAGCAAGATGATCTTCAAAATCTCTTCCAAACCAAACCATTCTATGATTCCATGGTTTTTATTTTGAAAACAGAAGTGTTCATGTGGTCAAAACAGATAATTCCTATCAACAAAGCATTTTGAATGAGAATGCTTGACCAGTTTGTACATCTGGTTGTAGCCTTCTCTTATTTTTGTGGCTTCAGATTTGAGGTTATCACAGGTTTCAACAAATTGTGAGCATACAACATTAGAAAGTCGTGGTCTGATATTTTCCCATAACTAAGGCAGGCAGGTAATGTCCCTTTGGTTGTGTCTTTGGAAGTTACAGCTTACCCTCTGACTAGTGCATGGGTCACAGGGCCCCCATTCGCTCCAGTTGCTCAGCTTACAGTCTATCGGAGATGGAGCATTCAGTTCTCTTGGTCCCCTGTGGAGTGGTTTTTCTGAAGAGCTGCCAAACAAAACATCCCAGAGCAGCCCATGTCAGCATACGTAAATTTCAAGTAAGTTTGCATTTAAACCATAGACCAGTATTTCAGATGCATCTTCAAGCTGTTGTCTACTTCATTTGCATAGCAGCACTTGTCACTTAGAGGCATAAACAGCTGCCTAATCTGAACTTCTTTGGTGATTAAAAACTACATTTTAAAAAGTTTGAAGACATAATAAGCAAGCTCTTTCCCCCACTTTTAGATCTTTGCATGTGCACATGCTCTCCCAGTGGGTCATGCTATTGAAGAGAATCAAAGAGCAACACACAGAGAGCATCTGCAACTCCTCTGTTGGCTGTGTTCTCCACACGTAGAGCTGAAGACAAAGGCACATCAGCACATGTCATATAAATGCAGCACTGCAATACATGCCTTTGTGGGCTTTTTTTTTCAGCTCATTAACTTTAATGGTGTTGCCTTTAAGCCTAGACAAAAGTTTAAATGCTTTTCTGAACACCCATAAAGTATTATTTGTTAGTAGCCTGACCTATTCAACTGAGCTTGTCATGTAATTCTTTCACCTGTATCTAGCTAATCCCACGAATACTTCAACAGTCTACGGTTGAAGAATACTCTCTGTAACTTCACAGTAAGCAAGGAATGCTTTGAGAAGTTATTGCACAATCTTCTATTCAGTGGTAACCCCTGTTACCTATACAGGTTGTGGAATGGAGGGATTGATAACATCTCTGGAGAGAAGGACTTGGGGATTCCAGTGGATCAAAAACTGGCATTGCGAACTTATGGTCCAGAGAGCCAACCATATCTTGTGCTGCATGGTCTTACAAAAGAAGCATGGTGAGCAGTTTGAGGGAGGGAATTCTGCCCCTCTACTACATGTGGAGTGCTACATCCATCTCAGGGATCCTCAGCAGAAGAAAGACATGAAGTTGTTAGAGTGGGTGCACAGGAGGGCCACAAAAATGACTGGAGGGCTGGAGCCTGAAGACAGGCTGAGACACCTGGGGGGATATTAGGCTTAGGAAAAGAAGGTTCTGGGGAGACCTTAGTGTGATCTTCCAGTGCTTCAATGCAGGTTAATGGAGAAGAACGGAGACAATCTTTTCCGCCGTGTTTGTTGTGACAGGACAAGGCATAACAGTTTTAAACAAAAAGAGAGTAGATTCAGACCAGATATAAGGAAGAAAACTTTTACAGTGGGGGTGGTGAAATTCAGACTAGACATAAGCAAGAGAACTTTTACAGAGAGGGTGGTGAAACATTGAAACAGGTTACCCAGAGAGGTGGTAGATGATGTTCAGACCGTTGGTAGATAATGTTCAGTGCTGTTCAGACCATTGGTTACAAAACCGATGACTCAGGAAAAAGTCTTGGTTTTGCATTAAGTAAAGAACAAAAGAAAAGGCCTGGATTTTTCAAATTTGTAGGCATAATAGCATCCTATAATCTTTGTCATGGGTTCAGTTGAATATTTGCTGCTGTTATTCATAAGATCACACAATCATAGAATCAGTCAGGGTTGGAAGGGACCACAAGGATCACCTAGTTCCAACCCCACCGCTTTGGGCAGGCTGCCCAAAGCCTCATTCAGCCTGGACTTAAATACCTCCAGGCATGGGGTCTCAACCACCTCCCTGGGTAACCCATTCCAGGCTCTCACTCTCATGCTGAACAACTTCCTCCTCATGTCCAGCCTGAACCTACCCATCTCCAGCTTTGCTCCATTCCCCCTAGTCCTGTCACTGCCTGTAACCAAAGAAGTCCTTCCCCAGCTTTTTTTGTAGGCCCCCTTCAGATACTGAAAGGCCACAAGAATGTCACCTCAGAGCCTCCTCTTCTCCAGATTGGACAGCCCCAACTCTTCCATTCTGTCCTTATTCAAAATCATCCTGCCTCATGCCAGCTTCAAAAAGTAGGTATTGAGTGGAGCAAAGTATTATGGGGCCTGAAGTTCAGACTGTAGCATTGGAATGGTCTATCCTGGGAGGTGGTGGAGTTGCCATACCTGGAGGTGTTCAAGAAAAGCCTGGGTGAGGCACTTAGTGCCATGGTCTAGTTGATTGGATAGGGCTGGGTGCTAGGTTGGACAGGATGATGTTGGAGGTCTCTTCCGACCTGGTTGATTCTATGATTCTATGATTCATAGAATGAGGACTCTATGAGAGCCCTCCTGTTCTGATTGCTGCTTTTGGGTTCTGGGATTGTGGGTATTGGCTCTCTTCCACTGAGATGGCATTGAAGGATGGGGGAGCAGTTCCTGGATTGGACTTTTATCTTGCTTGCTTTTTCTTACTGTTGCTTTATGATGTGCTTTTTCTGCAAACAGGCAGAGGTAATTGTGCATTTGTATTAGTATTATCATTATTATCTCACATATTCAGTAAACTCTCATTTGATCTCAAGTCTTTACTTGAATGCAGAGTTTTTTTGGTGTATTGCCTTTCCCTCACCACTTTGTTGGGGGAAACAGACAGGTTGACCCATTCAGGTTCCCTTTACAGACTTAAATGCAAGGAAGAATTTGTTTTGTTTGTGTTTAGACTAAGGGTTGTCAAACACTGGAACAGTTTGATCAGAGAGGCAGAAGAAGCCCCATCCCTGGAATCATTTAAAATCAGGTTGTCTGGACTCTGAGCAACCTGATCTAGGTAAAGCTGTCCCTTCTCATTGTGGGGCAGTTGGACTAGATGATCTTTAAAGGTCTTTTCCAAGCTAAAGCATTCTATGATTCTGTGATAAGAGGGCATAATTTTGCCAACTGTAGTTATTAGCACCAGCTGCATAGTCACAGAATCACAGAGTCACAGAACCTTGGAGGTTGGAAGGACCTCCAGAGACCATCAAGTCCAATGCCCTACCAAGGCAGGATCCTCTAGGAATGAATCCAGATGGGTGTGTAAAGTCTCCAGGGAAGGAGACTCCATAACCTCTCTGGGCAACTCTGTCACACTCACTGCAAAGAAGTTTCTCCTCAAGTTGCGTAGTCTTCAGTATGATGTGAAATTAAGCTTCTGGCTCTGACTTCCTGCTGTGGACTCTGTAATAAACATATCTTCTGTCTGAACTAACTCTAAATGAATTCATCAAACCTGTTCTTTAACTCAGTTTAACCCCAAAATGATAGTAACAACAACCATCCAAACCTAAGGAGAGAGGGAAGCAGCAATCATTATAGTTTCAAAGGCTGCTTTTCAAAGTCTGTTCAGGTATTTCAAGTAAAAATAAGCAGCAGCCACCCTCAGGCCTAGATACATGTAGGCAATACTTGATTGTTCAGATGGTATTCACATGTTGTCACAAAATGTTTCACATGCTGCAACTGATGTCTTAAAGCAAATGATTCCCAATGTATTCTTAATGTACATATGTCTGAATCTAACATTCTTGCACCACTTGGCACTGACCATTCAGGCAGTGTAGCTCTTCATTTGTTTTCAGATGATATTTTTATAGGGACTAAGCCTTTAGTTCTCTTTCTAGTGATATTTACAGTGAAAAGAAAAACGAAGACTGTTTCTGAAGACTTAGAAATAGTCAGTATAGGAATAGAACTGCTGTCAGCATAAAATTGTGCATCTTCAGAAAGGAATGGTTTGAGATTGCATTTTCACACTCAGTAGGCAATAGAGTACCATTGCCTGAGCTTCACTCCCCTGGAAGAGCACAGCTTCAACAGCTGTCAGTCACCTCTATTGTGCCATATACATCCAAAATGTACAGATAAAGGATTTCTATTTGAATCTTGAAAACAATGCAAGACATAATATCGTTTTTATTATTGTATGCCTAAACAAGCTGCCATTGGAAACCTGTGTTGCAGGTTCATGCTTTGTGTAGGAGAAGCCAAACAGTGTAGATACCTGTAGAAGACCAAGGACACTTACCTTCTGCTTTCCCCCAGGAATGAGGCGGCCACTTCTAAAGGGCATAGTGTGGATAAAAGCTGCAAGACAACAAATGTGCTTCTCATTTTGGAGCTGGAATAGGCAAAAATTGCCATGACTGAATTTGTAGTTACTTTGTTTGTTCCTTTTGTTATTTATTACCAAGAGAACAAATAAAAAGCAGTATTTACTGAACAGTGCCAGTTTTGGGGCCAAGACAGTTACGGTAATGTTTTAAAGTCCACTTTTCAGAAAATTCGTTTCTTTTTCTTTTCCTGACAGGAGACTGGGAAATACTGTAAAGTAGTTTCAAGATTAAAAACAAATAGGTGGGTTGTTTTTTTTTTTTTTTTTTAATGTGTGTATTTGTTTTATTTTTGTTCACAACTACCTCTAAAATATGGGAAAGGCAATTTTGATTTAATTAGAGAACGCTTAACTATCTCCTAAAAAGCTGTGATAGCAGTAACTCATGTAAGGAACACATAGTTCCTAAAGCAGAGCTGTTTACAACAGCAAGTTTTGGAGTCCTCACTTAGAGTGTTAGAGGAGTAGAGTCCCAAGATTCCTTTTTTGACTCCCCTAGTCAGCATGAAAGAAAAATGTGTAGTTTCTATGGTTTTGAAGAAGCAGACAACTCCTCTAGCTTTCGCTCTACCACCAAAACACAAAAGACAAGATAGCTGTTCAGAGGGGCCCCCAGGATTTCCTCTTCTATAGGCTGAGCAACCTCAGCTCCCTCAACCTGTGCCCACAGCTGAGGAGTTCCAGCTCTTGGATCATTTCTTTGCCCCTCATTTGGACTTACTCCAACAGTTCTATGTCCTCCTTATGATGGGCACACCAGGGCTGGATACAGTTTTCAAGGTGGGGTCTCAGAAAAGCAATGTAAAGGAGCAGAATCACCTTTCTTAGAATAGAATCAGAATCAACCAGGTTGGAAAAGACCTCCAAGATCATCCAGCCTAACCTAGCACCCAGGCCTAGCTAATCGACCAGCCCATGGCACTAAATGCCCCATCCAGGCTTTGCTTGAACACCTCCAGGGACGGTGCCTCCACCACCTCCCTGGGCAGCCCATTCCAATGCCAATCACTCTCTCTGCCAACAACTTCCTCCTAACATCCAGCCTAGACCTCCCCTCAGCCTCAACCTCCCCTCTTGACCCACTGCCCACACTGCTTTTGATACAGCCCAGGATACAATTTGCCTTCTAGGCTGCATGAGGGTACTGCTGGCTCACGTTGAGCTTCTCCTCAATCAACACCCCTAGGTCTCTTTCTCCTGAACTTTCTCTGCACCCAGCCTATGTTTGTGCCTGAGATTGGCCTGATTCAGATGCAGGACCTTGCACTTCGACTTGTTTAACCTCATGCAGTTTGAACTGGCCCACTTCTCAAGCCTGTCTATTTCCTTCTGGATGGCACCCCTTCCCTCAAGTGAGTCCACTGCACCACACAGCTCAGGGTCATCAGAAAACTTGCTGAGTGTGCATTCAATGCCACTGTGCAATGTTGCTGACAAAGACATTCAAGGGCACTGGACTCAGGACAGACCCTTGAGGAACTCCACTTGCTAGCTATTATTATTTATTGCATTATTTGGGAGAAGAGACTGATCCCAGCCAGGTTCCAACCTCCTTTCAGGGAGTTGTAGAGAGCAAGAAGGCCTCCCCTTAGTCTTCTTCTCTCCAGGCTAAACAGCCTGGGTACTGGGTCCCCCTGCTCCTCTTCACCAGACCTATTCTCCAGATCCTTTGTCAGCTTTGTTGCCTTTCTATGGACCTGCTCCAGCACCACCATATCTCTCTAGGACAAACTCAGCAAGCTTTGGCAAAGGCCAGAGGACAGCTTGTTGCCCTGAAGCCAAGTGGAACAGCCAAGCTCACTGTCCCAAGTGAAGTGGGCCATCTCCTCACTTGGCACTGTCAAGGACCCCTGGGTCATGTGGCATCCTTGGCTCTGTGTGGTGATTCTGTGGATCAGCCTTTGATGGTGCAGAACAAAACTACACCAGGAACATGGTGACAACTTCGCAGTGTACTTTCATGCATGGAGTCCAACACCAGAGGCATCACCTGAGCCTTCCCCTGCCAGAAGCTGCCTTAAGACTCCTCCTGCTTCTTCCTCTCTCTGCTGACATTCAGGTTTCAATGCCAAAGAGAAAAGCTTCCCCTGAAGGAAGAGCACAAATCCAACACTCAGCTATCTGCTGAGGTCCTCTTTAAGGAGCCTTCTCCACTTCTGGCCTCTTCCCAACAGCCACACTCTTGTTCTACAGCTAAGCAACTCTTGCTTTCCCTTCTTCAAGGTGCTGCAAGTGAAGACCAGCTCATGGAGGGACTTCTGACCCCTCTTCAGCTGGGAGAGCTTTTGCAGCTCCAAATCAGGGCAGAAAGTGTGACACAGGAATCCTGGAGGCACAGAGACTGCACCATGGACATACTGCATTGGGATAACACGGATGTGCTGTGGAGAAGTGTCTTTTCCCTCAAAATACACCCCAAGATCATTCACATGCTGTGTTTTGTTTCAAAAGCCAAAGCATTTTTTCACTGGAAACCCTTCAGAAGCCCAGTTTTTAATCAATCTGCCTTGGGCCCTTGATGTGCTGCAAAGGAAGAAGGTCAGGACTGGTTACGGTACTCAAACCTGAGCATGGCAATGGGGAAGGGACACCACAGTGGCAGAGGAAATCGTTGATTTTCCCAAACCATAACCTCATGGAATGGTTTGGGTTGAAAGGAACCTTCAAGAGTTGTCTAGTCCAACCCCCCTGCAGTCAGCAGGGACATCAGCAACTCAGTTGCTTGGAGCCCATCCGACCCCATCTAGAATGTTGAACCTCATGGGGTTCACTGGGCCCCACTTCTCAAGACTGCCTATATCCACATGGATGAATGCCATCTCTCCAGCATGCCAAATACATCACTCAGCTTGGTGGCCTCCACAAGCTTGCCAAGGGTGCCTCCATGCCATGGCCATGGCAGTGGGGAAGAGAGGAGCTAGCATTGCTGCCAGTATGAGCCCTGGAGGGACACTATTCCTAACTGCTTTCCACTTGGACACAGAGCTGGAATTCAGAGACTACAACTCCTTTTCTAACTTTTAACCCTGTCTCCCTCCATCAAGAGCTAGCAGAGATGGGGCACAACACTGGCAGACCCCATATTTCATCTCCAGAAGACAAAGTGCAGCAGCCTGTAGCCTCTCAGCTCCACTGACCATGGCACAGCCATCCTCTGGCTCCTCAGCTTGTCCATTGCCCTGGCTTCTACAGCCATCCAGCTTCCCCCAGAGCTTCTCTGACAGATGTAAGGGCTGAGCCTAACCCTGACAGCCCCACAGGCTGGTAGGGGATGTGGTGGTTGAAGGCTGCCTGGGGTCCAGTGACCATGAAATTATAGAGTTTTCAATACATGGAGAAACCAGGAGGGCATCAACAGAACCTCCACACTGGACTGCCCAAGGGCAGACTTCAGCCTATTTAAGGAACTAATTCAGAAAGTTCCTTGGGAAATAGCCCTTAGAAACAAAGGGGTCCAGGAAGGTTGGAGCTGCTTCAAGAAAGAACTCCTGAAGGCACAGGAGCAGCAGTGCCACTGAGCCGGAAGATGAGCCGAGGAGGGAGGCAGCCAGGCTGGATGGGCAGGGAGCTGCTGAAGGAATTAAAGATTAAAAAGAGAGTGTATCACCTTTGGAAAAGAGGGGAGGTGTCCCAGGAGAAGTTCAAGGAGGTTGCTAGGTCTTGTAGAGGAAAAATTAGAGAGGCAAAAGCCCACTTGGAGCTCAGGCTGGCCACGGCTGCCAAGGAAAATAAAAAGTGTTTCTTTAAATATATGAATGGCAAGAGAAGGGCCAAGGACAACCTCCAGTCCTTGTTAGATAGAGAGGGGAACATAGTGACAAAGGATGAGGAAAAGGCAGAGGTGCTTAACACCTTCTTTGCCTCAATCTTCACTAGTGGGACAGGTTGTCTCCAGCACAGCTGGACTCCTGAAGTGGTGGATGGAGTCAGGGACCAGTACAGTCCCCCTCTGATCCATGAGGAAGCAGTAAGGGATCTGCTGCATCATTTGGATTCTCACAAGTCCATGGGACCGGATGGGATCCACCCTAGGGTGCTGAGAGAGCTGGCAGATGAGCTGGCCAAGCCACTCTCCATCATTTATCAGCAGTCCTGGCTCACTGGAGAGGTCCCTGAAGACTGGAAGCTGGCCAATGTGATTCCCATTCACAAGAAGGGTCATAAGGAGGAGCCAGAAAACTACAGAGCTGTGAGCCTGACCTCAGTGCCAGGCAAGGTCATGGAACAGGTCATCTTGGGTGCCATCACAAAGCACCTACAGGATAGTCAAGGGATCAGGCCCAGCCAGCATGGGTTTAGGAAGGGCAGGTCCTGCCTCACCAACCTGATCTCCTTTTATGATCAGGTTCCCTGCCTGGTGAATGTGGAGCAGGCTGTGGATGTAGTCTACCTGGACTGCAGCAAAGCCTTTGACACTGTCTGCCACAAGAAGCTCCTAGCCAAGCTGGCAGCTCATGGTTTGGACAGATTCACTCTGTGCTGGATCAAGAACTGGCTGGATGGCAAAGCTCAGAGAGTGGTGGTGAATGGTGCCACATCCAGTTGGCAGCTGTCACTAGTGGTGTTCCCCAAGGATCAGTGCTGGGCCCAGTCCTGTTCAATATCTTTATTGATGATCTGGACGAGGGCATTGAGTCCAGCATCAGTAAGTTTGCAGATGACACCAAGCTAGGAGCAAGTGTGGATCTGTTGGAAGGTAGGAGAGCCCTGCAGAGGGACCTGGCCAGGCTGGATGGGTGGGCAGAGGCCAATGGGATGAGATTTAACAAGGCCAAGTGCAAGGTTCTGCACTTCGGCCACAATAACCCCAAGCAGTGCTACAGGCTGGGGACAGAGTGGCTGGAGAGCAGCCAGGAAGAAAGGGACCTGGGGGTACTGATAGATAGTAAGCTGAAGATGAGGCAGCAGTGTGCCCAGGTGGGCAAGAGAGCCAATGGCATCCTGGCCTGCATCAGGAACAGTGTGGCCAGTAGGACAAGGGAGGTTATTCTTCCCCTGTACTCAGCACTGGTCAGGCCACACCTTGAGTGCTGTGTCCAGTTCTGGGCCCCTCAATTCAAGAGAGATGTTGAGGTGCTGGAAGGTGTCCAGAGAAGGGCAACAAAGCTGGTGAGGGGCCTGGAACACAGATCCTATGAGGAGAGGTTGAGGGAGCTGGGCCTGTTTAGCCTGGAGAAGAGGAGGCTTGGGGGTGATCTTATAACTGTTTACAACTACCTGAAGGGGCATTGTAGCCAGGTGGGGGGTGGCCTCTTCTCCCAGGCAACCAGCAATAGAACAAGGGGACACAGTCTCAAGTTGTGCCAGGGTAGGTATAGGCTGGATGTTAGGAAGAAGTTCTTCACGGAGAGAGTGATTGGCATTGGAATGGGCTGCCCAGGGAGGTGGTGGAGGCACCGTCCCTGGGGGTCTTAAAGAAAAGCCTGGATGAGGCACTTAGTGCCATGGTCTAGTTGACTGGCTAGGGCTGGGTGCTAGGTTGGACTGGATGATCTTGGAGGTCTCTTCCAACCTGGTTGATTCTATGATTCTATGTCCTTGGGCCAAATTCATAGCCCACCTCCAGAGCACCTCTATCTGCTCCTGTTCATTCCCCTTGGGCATCCCCCCAACCCAGCTTGGCACATGACTGCCACCAAACCCTCATCTCTCTCTCAGGATCAACCAGCCTGTGCCAAGCACCTGCGTAGCAGTTCCAGCCCTTCCCTGCACTCTGGACACTCCCAGCAGTAGAACATCCCCAGTACACCTTGCACTTTGCCACACATGTGCTTCTTAGCACCTCCAGTACCTGGGGCTTCCCTCTCTCCCCACCTCCAGCACCCCCAGGACCTCTGTCACCCTGGCACATGAGTCACCTGGGCTTCACAAGACCTAGTGACCAAAACTGCTTGCTCTTGGTCAATAGTCGTCCTACAGATCCTTTCCCAGAAACTTGGGGACATCTCTTCAGTATCAGCTCCTCAGGTCTTGACATCTCTCTCAACACCAATGTTGAAATGCATGATGCCAGCTCAAGACATCATGACATCTCCTTCCTTCTTGACATGCAAATGGATGATAGGTTAGACTGGATGATCTTTGAGGTCTCTTCCAATTTGCTTGATTCTATGATTCTGTGATGCCACAACATTCCTTGGTATCTTTCTTCCCACGGATGCTGACCCTCTCAACTGCAGCCATCTCCATGGGCGTTGCTGGCACCAACTGACACACAAGAAGGTCTCTGTTGAGAAACGTGTCACTAGCACCTCCAACACCATATGGAGCAGGGACCAACTGAACAGCAAAACCACCAAGCATCAACGTCTGTGGCAGTCTGGAGAGACAGCACAAAATTAGGATGGAGAAGTGGAGCCAGGACCAGCACAACAGCTCCTGGCCAACTTCTGCCTGCAAGCACAGAGTCCCACAGCCAATGCTGGGACAGGAAGGAGGAACTCAGAGAGGGTGGGGGTTGAGGGGAAGGTGGGATTAGGTCTGTAGCAGGGGTCAGATGGTTTGAGGGAGGAGGAGCAGTGGGTGGGATTATTGATGTAGGAACATAAATGATCCTTTTCTTCTTTCTTTTTTTTTTTTTTTTTCCATTGAAATTCATGCTCCAGAACCTCTCTGTGCTTGCAGGAGATGGGTGGGAAGAGAGGGCAGGAGGCACTAAGAAAAAGCATGAAAGTGGCACTGAGCCCCATACCATTTCCATCACCCCCATGCCCAGCCCTCCTTCCTTGCAGAAGTGAAGAGGTAGGTCATTATAACTGCCACCTTGGATTTCAGGAGGGAGGACTTTGGCTTGTGTCCCTTGAGAGGCAGTTGTGAAGGGCCAAGGAGTCCAGGAAGGCTTTCTTTAAGGAAGAAGTTTTAAAGGAGCAGGAGCAGGCTGTCCCCATGTACGGAAAGACTGTTGGGTGAGAAAAAAAGACCATCCTGGCTGAACAAAAACATTTGACTGCCACTCAGGGGGAAAAAGAGAGTTCATGGTATCTGGAAGAAGGGGCAGGTCACTCAGGAGGGCTACAAAGACATTGTAGGGCTATGCCAGGAGGAAATAAAAAGGTCCACAGACCCATTAGAAATTAATCTGTCTTCAGCTTTTAAAGAAAGTGAGAGATGCTTCTATGCATAGATTAGCAATCAGAGGAGGGCTAAGGAGAATCACCATCCTTCTTTGCATGCAGGCAGGAATGTAATGACCCAGGGTAAAGAAAAGGCTGAAGCACTTGATGCCTTCTTTGCCTCAGCATTTAGTAGTAGAACCAGTTGTTTTCTGAGTATGCAACCCCTGAGCTGGAAGACAGGGATAGGGAATGGAATGAAACCCCTTAATCTAAGAGGAAATAGTACCTTCTTACACCAATTGGACCCACACAAGTATGTGTGGCTGAATGGAGTCAGTAAAGTGTACTGAAGGCGCTGGCAGAGGTGTTCACCAAGCCACTTTCCATCAGTTATCAGCAGTCCTGGCTATCTGTAAAGTTCCCAGGACTTTATTATTAAAACCCTCAACGTTGTGTTTCCCATCACCCTCCTGGAGGAACTATGTGCTCAGAGCTTGGATGGATGCACATTTTGCTGGGTAAAAAGCTGGCTTGAATGGCCAGCCCCAAAGAGTGATGGCAAATGGAGTTAAATCCAGTTGGCAGCAGGTCCAGGGTGGAGCTCTGCAGGGCTCAATATTTGGGCCAGTTCTCTTGAGTGTCTTTATTAATGATCTGGATGAGCAGATTGAGGGCATTGCCAGTAAGTTTACAGATGACACCCAGCTGGGTGGGACCATCGATCTGCTTGAACATAGGAAGACTCTGTGGAGGCATCTGGTCAGGCTGGATTGATGGTCTAAACGTTGAGCAAGGCTAAGTGTGAGGTCACAATAACCCCATGAAATATCACAGGCTTAAGGAAGAGTGGCTGGAAAGCTGCCCAGCAGAAAAAGACCTGAGGTTGTTGGTTGACCACCAGCAGTATAAGAGCCAGCAGCGAGTCCAGAGGGTCAATAGAAAACTGGCCAGTATCCAAAATAGTGCAGCCAGCAGGACTAGAGAGGTGATTGTCCTCCTGAACTTGGAACTGATGAGAAGAACCCAGAATACCCTGTTTCATTTTGGGCCCACTTCCTATAGGACGGGCATTGAGGTGCTTGAGTGGGTCCAGAGAAGGGCAGCAAAGCTGGTAAAAGAGTCTGGAGAAGTAGTCCTCAATGATCAACTAAGGGAGCTGAGGTTGTTTAGCATTGAGAAGAGAAGGCTCAAGGGAGACTTTATTGCTCTCTACAGCTATGTGAAATGAGGCTGTAGGAAAAGAGGCCAACACTCACCTTAGAATCATAGAATTCCTCCTAAGTAGCAAGAGAGCTGCAGCCAGAGAAAGTTTAGCTTGAACATTAGGAAGAATTTAATCACTGAAACAGTTTTCAAGCACTAGAAGAGGCTGCCTAAAGAGATGTGTAGATGTGGTGCTTAGAGATGTGGCTTAGCAGTGGATTTCCTATTGTTAGGCTAACAGTTAGGCTTAATGACCTTAAGGTGTCTTCCAGGTTAAACAATTCTATGATTCTATCATCTCATATGTGGAAATTCCAGGTTACCATAGGCAATTTTTTTTTTTTTTTGAGGGGGACGGGGCAGAGAGAAAGTAGAGAGAATTTTATTTTTCTGCATTGAATCCTTGATTTCAGAAAATTTCACCTAGAGAAACTTAACTGTGATTTGTTCTCAGCCCAGTTTGTTGAGCCTAGCTGCACCAAAGTCATTTATTGTGCAAGAATGCAAGACAGAGGCACCCATCATGCTGTGCTGTACTGGGTTGATCAGAGGGCTGGAGCACCTCTCCTATGAGGACAGACTGAAAGAGTTGAGGCTGTTCAGTCTGGAGAAGAGGAGGCTCCCAGGGAACCTTATTGTGGCCTTTCAATGTCTCAAGGGGGCCTACAAAAAAGCTGGGGAGGGACTTTTTAGGCTATCAGGGAGTGACAGGACTGGGGGAAATGGAACAAAGCCGGAGAGATTGAGACTGGATGTGAGCAGGAAGTTTTTCAGCATGAGAGTGGTGAGAGGCTGGAATGGTTTGCCTGGGGAGGTGATTAAGACCTTGTCCCTGGAGGTGTTTAGGGCCAGGCTGGATGAGGCTCTGTCCAGCCTGATCTAGGGTAGAGTGTCCCTGGCCATGGCAGTGGGGTTGGAACTAGATGATCCTTGTGGTCCCTTCCACCCCTGACTGATTCTATGATCATACTTGCTTCAACTGATGACATATACATCACCATAACAAGATTGGTAGTTTTAGCCTGACCAGCAAATGATCATTCAGTTACTTGACATAAACCCTGGTGAACACTTTCCTTCATTCAAGCAACAAGACAGTTAAAAAAATAAAATCAAGCTGTAATAGTATATTGCCATGCAGCCTGAAATAAACCAACAAAGAACAAACCAGTGGTTCTGTGAAGTGCTGCATGATCTGCCTTTTGAGCTGGATACCAACCTCATTTCAATGATTGTTTTCAATCTCTTCACTGTGTGAACGAAATGGCATTAAACAGAGGAAAGATACCACCTCTGTTTACTCAGTAATAAGTCAAGATGACAGAGGTTTGGCTCCAGTGCTGCTGTGGGAAGCTAAAATAGGCCTAATACGTGTCCTGGCTAGTCCAGACATGATTCCCCACTCTCTCTCCCCCTGCCAGAGTAGGGAGCAAATCAGGAAAGAGGACAAAAGACCCAGAGACACAGAGTCTGCTCTTGTTCACGTCCTGTGATAAACAAGGTGCATACACTTGCCTCAAGCATGGCCTGTGCTTTCCCAAGTTTGGGTAAAGCAAGACCTTGGCTTCACCCTAATATGGTTCATTTTGACAAAGGGCCATTCTGATTTGATTGCTCCACTGGACACAGAGCAGCCAGGCATGGGCAATTGATAAACACATCCAGAAGGTGTGAACATCTACTGTGTCCAGGTCTGGGCCCCTCAATTGAGGGGAGATGTTGAGGTGCTGGAACATGTCCAGAGAAGGGCAGCAAAGCTGGTGAGAGGCCTGGAACACAAAACCTATGAGGAGAGGCTGAGGGAGCTGGGGGCGTTTAGCCTGGAGAAGAGGAGGCTCAGGGGTGACCTTATTGCTGTCTACAACTACCTGAGGGGAGGTTGTGGCCAGGAGGAGGTTGCTCTCTTCTCTCAGGTGGCCAGCACCAGAACGAGAGCACACAGCCTCAGGCTGTGCCAGGGGAGATTTAGGCTGGAGGTGAGGAGAAAGTTCTTCTGAGAGAGTCATTGGACACTGGAATGGGCTGCCCGGGGAGGTGGTGGAGTCGCTGTCCCTGGAGCTGTTCAAGGCAGGATTGGACGTGGCACTTGGTGCCATGGTCTAGCCTTGAGCTCTGTGGTAAAGGGTTGAACTTGATGATCTGTGAGGTCTCTTCCAACCTTGGTGAAAAAAAAAACAAAAAAACAAACAAAACCACAAAACAACCCTATGAGGAGAGACTGAGGGAGATGGGGGTGTGCAGCCTGCAGAAGAGGAGGCTCAGGGCAGACCTCATTGCTGTCTACAACTATCTCAAGGGAGGTTGTAGCCAGGTGGGGTTGGTCTCTTCTGCCAGGCAACCAGCAATAGAACAAGTGGACACAATCTCAAGTTGTGCCAGGGGAAGTACAGGCTGGATGTTAGGAGGAAGTTGTTGGCAGAGAGAGTGATTGGCATTGGAATGGGCTGCCCAGGGAGGTGGTGGAGGCACTGTCCCTGGAGGTGTTCAAGAAGAGCCTGGATGAGGCACTTAGTGCCATGGTCTAGTTGACTGGATAGGGCTGGGTGCTAGGTTGGAGTGGATGATCTTGGAGGTCTCTTCCAACCTGGTTGATTCTGTGATTCTATCAGAGAGCCACAGTGAGAACCTGTGAGAAAACTCTTAACCGCCTCTAAATTCCTGGGTGTTGAGTTATGAAGGACAGAGTCAACCACCACACTGCACGTTTGGTATGAAGAGTTGCTTCTGTTTATTGCCATTAGGTAATACCACTTGAGATACTTAGCGTTTTGTAACAGTGTAACACCCATAAGTTTCTAAGTTTCCAGTTTGAGAAACACACTTAAATTCATAGCTTCTCTTGTGTTACAGAAAGTGCAAGAAGTTTATATGCAAGACTAATGGCATGACTGGCTGAATTGGCTATTAGGGTGGTATTAGTGTTGACTTTAACTCTCCAGTTCACTAACTGCTTAGGCATCAACAATAATATTTCATGTTTATACTCAGCATTAATATAAACTCCAACAAATCAGCTTTCACCACCACTGGCTAAGAACATAGATGTTAAAGTGAGTAAAAATGTATTTGAGATCTGTTAGTAAAGAGGTGCTTTAGAAAAGGCATGGTTTCCAAGAGATGGAGAAGTACCTCATCAATGACACAGGGGTGGTGCAGCTGTTCACAATGAATCTAGGCACAGAGTGAAGCTATGATTGCCATTTTGCTTTCAAATACACTGGAAACTATACCAAGTGACAACTTAAACTGAGCAACATCAAGAATGTTCACTGAGATACGTGCAAGAAGCTTATCTGCTTGTTCCATTTATCCCCCAATTCTCCTTCATAGAAAAATAATCCTGGTAGATTTCCTTCCCTGAAAGCAAAGATGCGTTAGCACCAAGATAACAGCTAGTGCCAGTGACTTCCTCACTATACTGCAAGAGATGTTTTCACCTTAACTGACCCTACAGAGCGGATGTCTAGTACTGGGGACTTCAGCAGTTGTTAGAGACTTCAGTTGGTCCCTTTATTACACATTTATGGCAGGATGATACTTTTGCTGTTAAACAAGTATTGCTCTCCACCCCCACTCCCTACTCTTTACAGCTCAGAGACTATGTCATACATCCAGTCACCAACTAAAACTAAGTAGTGCCCACAACTTTACAACTAGATGCTGCTGTGATAACAATCACCTGAACTAGTTGTTTAAAGGTGCAGAGCTTTCCTTAGAAGTTCATTTCCCCTACTTGAATGCAACACTTCTACCCCAAGTACATTCAGTTCCTGTATTTTAGAGCAATAAGTGCAGCAGAAAGGAATTTTGGCGACTGTTCACAGGATCCATGACTTAGCTTTCTTAAACTCTTCCACAAAGATTACAAAGAAATAAAAGTTAACATCCACCAGCATGTGTTTAACTGTCCATTTGTTTTGCCCTGATTTACCATCTTCTTTCATCTGTCATCTATCACAGCATCTTCTTTGAGGGTAAGTAGCAATCCACCAGAACATATTTTAGTTTACAGACATCACGGAACAGCAGCAGGAGTGGCAGACAGCAAAGTGAAACATGTAGAAAAATCACATTAGGAGGTCCAGTTATTCCACTTGTCCTTTTCTAGTTATGCCTGGTATGATAAAGAGGACTTAGGGTTAGGATGGCTGTAAGTTAGGTTTCTGAGTTTTCTGTTTCATTGAACTAGTTCAGAGACAATGAGAACAAAACTGAAGCAGTACATATCAACACTTGTCTTCTGTTAAGAACCAGACAGTATCTCAGGAGAGACTTAGATATGTGGCAGAGAAGGGGATTTGCTGAATTTGACAGTTCATGTTCTCCAGTCAGTGTTCAGAAAGTTTGAGTTGAATACTTCTCAGTTGTCATAGCTTAGTGGCTGGCCTAGCCTAATCCTTGACACTAGTAACAAAAGCTATCCTAACAGCACTTACTTGGATCTTACTCCAATTTACCCAGAGCACAAACCTGCAGTCATTTAGGAGATTAAACTTCAGAAAACTGTATAGGACAGTGTAAATTAACTCTCCCCTAAAGAGATATCTGAAGGAACTTAATGACCCACTCTGAGTTTTGCAGCACATAGTTACTCATTAACTTTCCTCACAGGAAGAAAAGTCTAGATCTGCTGTAGCCTGGAAACTTATATGCATGGAAGAACATCTTCATTTTTAAGAAAGTGAAGCTGTCTAGACTTAGCCAGAATGCAGTGAAGTACAGGTCTGAGTAGAGGTGCTGCAACAGAAGTGTTTTTCCTAGGAATCATTCACCATTACTTCAGAGGAGCATTAGAATTAAGCTAGGGTGGGTTTTAGCCAGTTCTTTACCAAAATCTTTCTGAATGAGTTTTAGACAATGAAGTAAGTTGTCTTAGTGGAAGACTCACCTGATCTATTCAAATAGGTTGCCAAAAGAATGACCAAAAGGACCAGAAACTGTTTTCTGAGATTCATCCTAAGGAAAGAGAGATCATAAGCTGTTGATGGATTTCCAGGTTTCAACAGCTTTACTCTGCATGGCTCTATCAGCTAGTTCCTATTCTACACATCTCCTGCAAACAGTATTAGTGCTAAATGTACGCCAACTGTATTGATTTAAGAAGAGAAGAGAGCTCTAAACCAGTGTTAGCAGTTACATTAGCCTGAGGAAAAGAAACTTCCAGAAAGTCATCTGTGCTTACAGAACATTCATTCAGAGCTCAGCCAGTACAGCCATGATGAGATCTGTTTTAGCCAAATGCTACATGTCATAAACTTGAACCCTGAGGTCTACAACAGGGGCTTCAAGTGTTACATCCCAAACAAAGTGATGTAGTCAAGCCACTTTCCCCCTCAGGATGTGGGAGCTTCCCATTTTTCCAGTGAGGGTATCACAGCTCACACTGCTCTGAAGGAAGGTAAGCATAACCAAAGCAGAAGAATTCTGCAGCTATTTATGGAGTCTTCTGCAGAAGTTCCCAGTAACTGAAGAACTTTCTGCTAGACCTCACAGACTGAATAACTCATTATGGACCCAAGCCAAATGGAATTATACTTTGCTAGCTTTCTTGCAACCATTGCCCTCTTTTAGATTAATTATTAGCTTCAAACATGCAAGCGGTTTTGTTCTGCGGCCTCTAAAGCCAGAATTAAGTCAAGGCTCAAACACAGGCACACATGATGTTAAAGAGGAAAAAAGTTGTGGCCATTTTTGGTTTTGTATGTTTTGATTTTACTACTTACAGGTGACGCACTGAAAGGGTCTGGTTTAGCTTGACTTTCAAGCAGGTCATCAGCTGGTAGCACACTTTGACTGGGAACAGGTTTTGGTGGTTCTAAGGTAAGAAGACACAGATATAACAACTTAATAGTTTTAAAGGAGATATCAGCAACATCAAAGCTCATCTAACTAGACACATAACTCCCAAACAGCCAACACAAATTTGTGAGGCTGCTCAGAGCCACTTCTTGGTCTCAAGTATCCCTCACTGCACTGAAGGTAAATGGTACAGACCCACTTCACCTCGTTCTAGTCAACTAGCTTAAGCACTAGGTGTCGGTGTTTAGCCTTTGACACTGATCAGGTCTGTATCATCATCAGCAGGGGCGGCAGGGTTGAAAGGCTGTTCTAGTGACTACTAACTGGAATTTGTAGTTTATATAAGTAAAGACTAGTGATCTGCCATTCCAGTCTCTAGCAGAAGGAAAAACCCACCCATGTTTATTTTGTCAGACAGCTGGCTAACTTCCATGCCATCATATTCTGCACTATCTCAAGGAATGCCTGCTTTACTACTAAAATTGCTGAAAGCTTCAGAAGCACCTGAAATAATTTGTTGCTCTCCTCTCCTTGCCGGTACTGCAGGTGGCTTTGTCAGCTGGAAGTCTTTGAACATTTCCTTAACATCCTTCATCTCTTTATCACCAAGGGGATCCAGATCAATAAAAACATCACTCTCTTTCTTGGGCAGCTCTTTCTGAGGTGTAGTTCTAGGTGGAGGCTGAGGTGGGCTAGCTGTTGCTGACATAGAAGGCAGTACTGATGGTGTCTGAGTAGGTAGTGTTGAAGAGGAGAACATATTGCTCTGGAAGGGATTTACAGCACTGGATGGCTGGACCCATGAACTAGATGGAAGTTGTGCTGGCTGTCCCCAGATAGCAGCAGCCTGAGAGGCTGTTGGACCAAAAGATGTAGACTGGCTCCAGCCTGACACTGGCTGAGCACTAAAGGGAACTGAAGTAAATCCTGTAGGCTTAGCAGACAGAGATCCAGGGAAGACTGATGAAGCCTGACTGAAGATGTTAGTCTGTACGCTCCATGGCGATGGAGTTACTGGCAAGCCACCTGGAGGAGAAGATTGTTGTTAAACAGCACTTCAGTAATCTGAAGAACTTAAGCTAGAGTGTATCGATTCCACTAGTGATAGCAGCAAATCATGTTAAAATCTGGTCTGCAAAAACTTACATTTAAAAAAGAAGTAATGTTGGGGGGGGGGGGGAGGGGAGGAGAGGGAGGGAACAAGGGGTTAATGCTTTTTAATTTTGCTCCATTCAGTTGCGTTAGAACAGATGTGAGGTTGGATATAACACAAGGAGGACCACACCTAGTCCTAGAGCAGAAATAACATGCATTTGCCATGGAGTTCTGTCTAAATGATTAAGGCTGCAGCAGTACTACCCCAGCCTCCCAATTTATGCTTGGCTTACTTAAACCTTCTATACACAAAGCAGCAATGTACTATCAAAACTTAAGCAAAAAAAAACCCTGTTCCAGTTAAGGATGCAAGCATTCAGGCCTGTATTCACAGACCTTAACAGTTTAGAGCAGACAGCATATGGATTAAAGTTTATGGCACTACCATCAACTAAAGGAAAACAGGAACCCCCGGACCAAGAGGTTCATTTTGAACAAACCTGGATTGACCAATGGAAACTCTGTGGTTGAACTAATTTTGAAGAGGTCTAATGGATTAGGTAGCGCAGATCCTGTTTGTGCCGATGAAGTCAAGCTAAGGCTCTCTGTAGTAGGTGCAAAGAAGTCTGAGCTAAACAAGTTGTGTGATGTAGTCTAAAAAGGAAAAACAAGCAAACAAACAACTGTGTGAGACAGCATGGCAGAACACATGTTAGTATGGTCAAGACTCCCTAGTCCAGAGCTTCAGCTAGAGCAGAGCAGGTAACTTTGAGATGTATCCTTTAAAGACCAAGCACGAGAGTTGTAAACGTCACCATTTTGTTCATGCCTGCTAAGACATAAGGTGTGAAGTAGGCATAACACTTAGTCATGCAAGTCAACAACAGAAGAAAGCAAGTTAAATCGAAGGAGTTCTTTGTTACCACAACAAGCTTCTGTCTGCCCTCCCCCCATCCACACATTTCTACAGTCAGCAGTGACCTCTGCATTTCTGGCAAGTCAATGGCATCACCTCCAGCAGGCAGGTACTGAGAAGCTATTGGGTTTCTGCAAGCTAATACTAGTACCTCGTTGTTAGGAAGCAGCAGGCTGATGCACACGCAGCTGTCCTAAGAGGTTCTGGCATTCTTTGAAGTGTTAACATACTTCAGGGCATACTTACCAGACCTTTACAGAAGCATGGCAGCATTAAGGAAGAGGATATATAATTAGTGATGGCAACTACTAGGATACATTTGTGAACATTACAAGGTATCATGGCTGCAGGGATGTTAGAGTAAGCAAGGCAGGCAGTGGAGAAGCAAATGTTTGCTGAAGCTATTTAATCAGTTACACAGCATGAGGAAAAGCTTCCCTTGCCCAGCTTCTCTGAGAATGCATGTCATGATTAATTACTTGAATATTGTTCACCTTGACAGACCTCCTTCCTCTTCCTGGCTTGGTACTTTGTGGTGGTGGGCTAATTGTTACAGACTCATGTGATAGGAGCTGGACATAGCTTTCAGAATCCAGCTTTACTTCATTCTGCAGAGAAGGACCTTCCACAAGCGGGTCTGATGGGGCTTTAAGAAAGCCATTTTGTTCTCTCTCTGGTACCCCATTGGGAGTTCTTGTTGCAGCCAGCTTACTCTCAAGCAGCCATGGACTTTTTAGTGCCTGTTTGCCAGTTCTATTAGAAATCTGGTCAAACTGTTTACCAAAGGAGTCAACATCACCATTTGAAGCACCATTACCCACCGATGTCAAGGTACTCAGACTTGGTTTCTCATCATCAGATTTTAGAAAATCAAATGAAGGTAGTGCAGATTGGTCTGGCTGTGCGAAAGGATCATCACTGAAAGGGTCTGGATTAGGTGCAGGAAAGAAGCTGAGATTGGCAGAGAAAGAACTCTCAGGCACGAAGGTTGTTTGTGGCTTTGGTTGTGGAAGAGAGGTTGCTTTGCCATTCAAGAAGGGATCCTCTTTTGTAAAAGTCTGTTTGGTCTCAATTTCAGAATTTAGATCCACTAACAGAATCTCTTTAGCTTCCTATGTGTTCAGGAAAAAGAAAAAAAAATGAGTTAGTTTTATGTAAGGCTTGCTCCACAGCACACAATCTCAAGGAAAAACAGCTGCAAAAGGAGAGATCCTAGGATCCAGTACATCACACTAGTAAGTTTTCAATATCACAGTGAAGTTGTACTAAAGCTTCATCTTACAGGCCACTAAGCCAAGCACGGCTAGCTGTGGTAAAAATCACAGCTGCTTAGTTCCAGGAGCCTGATGTTAAAAGCACCTGGTTTGTTAATACTTCAGCTAGATGTTTGTTCTACAGCCTAGAAACTGCAGAGTGCTTAAGCACTTACTACGCTTAGGCTTTCATCCAAGTCCAGAATGCATTTAAGTCTTAGCCCTTTGTTCTTACAATTTGAGAAATCATACTACCTTTGTGTGACTTCTAGTTGCAGTTTCACCTTTGGAGTAAGATTAGAGAGCTATTTGCCAGTGTCACCTCTCCATCAAGCAGGTAGTAGAAGGGCAAGACTTGGTCACTAGCCAGTTAGACAGCACCGACTGTATCACGGCTGATGATGGCTTACAGTGCCAGAATAAAATAGAAGAATTTTAGTGGGTCATAAATTATGACATGCTTTATGATATTTTTATGAATTTAGGTCACATCTTAAACTAGGGCTACTCATCTAGAATGGCCATGATCCCACTCTGAGACTTAAGGAGACACTTGTCCTTTAAATGAGCTTCAGTTTTAAAGGCCTTTAGCAGTCTGCAATAGTTCTCATACCTAGTAAAGGTATGTACTTCTAGTACAACTAGTGAGGTAGACCCATACAAACCTCAAAGTTAACAAGGCCAAATATAAGACTCTTTAGATGGGTCAGTACAATCCCAAACATGGATACAGGCTAGGAGATGAGTAGATAAGCAACTGTATGTATTGGTGCATGGGAAACAGAAGATACACCAGTAATATCTGCTTGTAGCCCAAAACAGCCTTCATCAAAAACATGTGGCCAGCAAGTCAAAGAAAGTGATTTTGTCCTTCTCCATTCTGATGAGACCCTATAGAATCACAGAATGGAAGGGGTGGGAAAGGACCTTTAGAGATCATCTAGTCCAACCAACCTGTATTGATTGCTGAGTTCATCTTTTTTATGCTAGAGAACACAGCTGTGGGCAGGTCCAAGAGAGGGGCATAAGGACGATCACGGGGTTGGATCCTTTCTCGCCAGATTGATCTAGGGTAGGGTGACCCTGCCCATGGCAAGGGGGTCAGAACTAGATGATGCTTGTGGTCCCTTCCAACCCTAACTGATTCTATGATTCTAAGTCTGAGAACTAGGGGTTGTTCAGCCTGGAGAAGAGAAGGCTTTTAGAAGACCTTATAGAAGCTTTCCAGTACCTAAAAGATGCCAACAGGCAAGATGGAGAGGGATTCTCTAGGAGGGGTTGTGATGACAGGAAAAGGGTCAATTGCTTTCAACTGCAAGAGGGTAGATTTACATTAGGTATTAGGAAGAAATTATGTACTGTGAGGATGGTGAAACGGTGCAAGCGGTTGCCCAGATTTGTTGATACTTCCTCCCTAGGAGTGCTTAAGGTCAGGATGGACAGGGCTTTGAGCAGCCTTGTCTAGTGGAAGGTGACCCTGCCCATGGCAAGGGGCTTGGAACCAGACTGAGTTTCCAGCCCAAACCCATTCTGTGATTCAGTGGCTGATAGGAGAGTATTACCTGTCTCAAGCGACCTCTGCTGGACAAGAACAGTATTAGCTGCCTCGGTTACTAAGTGGATGCTACAATAGCACCTACAACTTATGACAGCCAAACGGATCTCACTGAAACCAGAAACCAAGACCAACAAACTAAAACCAGAACTTCTTACTAGGACTAAGTCTACTCTCAAATCAAGAACCAAGCTAGATTCTACTTACAGTAGGACTGTTCATATCAGGAGGTGTTGACATATCCCCAAACAAGTTCATCTGCTCAATCCCCTTGAAGCCAAAAACATTGAAAGAATTAGTGGACCTTCTTGCAAGAGCAAGACACAAGTATTATGCAAATATACTGTAAATATTTGGTTTCTGACCCAGTGTGGAGAGAGTCAGTTATGAATTCCTTAAGGGCATGAACAGAAAGATCTAAATTCTAACCTACCAATTTTGTTTTGTCAGGTTGATCAGAAGATGATATTTCACCACCATCCTGTAATAGACAGACAAATGTCAGCAATAACTGGAATATCAAAGCTTGCCTTAAGCAAGGCTTCAAAATGTAAGTAACAGAAAGAGGAAATTATGAGGGAGATCACTACTCAATATTAATTCTGTAGGCCCATTTTACTCCCAATTCAATGTAACTGGACATTGCCTCCATAATGTTAACAGTGTAAAGAAAATAGGTGCTAGTTGTGTTGCAGCAGCATACCTGATTGACTCAGAGTGACTTACCTCAGTCTTACTTGCCTCTTCATTCTAAAGAGGAAGAAGGCTTTTAGTATTTATACATCATGTAGAATGTCCAAAGTCACTCAATTTAGAGAGCTTACCAGACATAGGAGAAAGATCAAGCTATCAACAAGTAACTTCAAGTGATTCTTGATTTAGACAGACCTCTATGACAAGTCTTACAAAAACCCAAGCAAAGCTAAAGCAAGCTGTATTTCTATGCAGGCTAATGTGGTTTTACTCACCTTGCTGTCTTCTTCCCTCTTCTTCATATTATATATTAGTTGGAAGAGGTCCTTAAGATCAACAACTAGAGGCTCAGCCTGAAAAGAAAGCAGATTTTAGGTCACGTACTACTTCTCCCTGTGCTTATACAGAAGCAGCCTGTGCAGCAAGCCAAACTTTTCCAAATGGTGCAATGGTGAGGTTGAGATCACAGGAAAAGCAAGAGTTTAAAGGATTGTGTGCAGAGTGAGGCACAACTCTTAACAGCACATGAAAAATAGCTGCATTTGTGCTAACCCCACTATGTTTCTGCTAAAAAAAAATCTTGCAGCACAAGATTTCATAAGTGCAAGTCCCAATCAATACTTTTGAGAAAGTGCAGCTTAAATGACAGGAGACAAAAAAAGTTTTCCACTCAGCTGTTTTCTACCAGCTACAACACTGAGCCTGTTAACTCTGAGTGCATTCAATGTATCCCATGGAAAAAAATAGCAAGGGCTTAAAGGAGGTAAATAGCAAATGGAATACCAGGCAAAATGTGGGGCCACTGCTGAATGAGGAGATTGCACCAGTGATGAAAGATTCATTAACTCCAACTTCTCTGTATACCTTGTTTCAGTTTCTACTGCCATGACCAGCCCTCAGGACTCTCAGACCCTGGAGGTAAGAGGGGAAGTGTGTGGGAGCAAAGACTCTCCCTTAGCTGAAGACTCAGAGATCACACAGACAAGCTGGATACTCATAGATCCATGGGCCCTGATGGGATGCACACACAAGTGCTGAGGGAGCTGGCTAAGTTATTGCTAAGCCACTCTCCCTCGCTTTTGAAAGGTCACAGAAAACAGGAAAAGTGCCTAAGGTTGATGGACAGCCAATGGTACTCCAACCCTAAAAAAGGGCAGAAGGAGACCTGGGAAACTACAGGCCAGTCAGCCTTATCTCCACCCCTGGAGAGAAGATGGAACTGCTCACTCTGGAAGTAGTTTATGTGTGTGTAAGAAGAGATGACTATCACAAATAGTCAGCATGAATTCAGGAAGAGGAAGTCACGCTGGATCACCCTGATTGATTTCTGTGATGTTGTGACTAGCTAGGTAGGTGAGAGAAGAGCAGTGGATGTTGTCCACTTTGACTACAGCAAGGCTTTTGACACTGCCTGACACAACACCTTCATAAGCAAGATTAGGAAGCGTGGGTTAGATGGATAGGGAGTTGACTGAAAACTGGCCAAACAACAGAGCTCAGAGTGCTGTGATCAGCAGTGCAGGGTCTAGCTGAAGGTTTGTAGTTAGAGATGCTCCTCAGGGGTCAGTACTGAGTCCAGTCTCGTTCAGCATTTTCATCAACTACTTGTATGAAGGAACAGAGTGACCTCTCAGCAATTTTGCTGATGATACAAACCTGAGGAGTGTCTGACACCAGTGAGACCTGGGCAGAGGGGAACCTCAAAGTCTACAAGCACAATTGTAGAATCCTATGCAATGGGAGGAATAACCTGGGGGCAGATCAGAGTTGGACCTGCTAGAAAGCATTTCTATGGAGAAGAATCTGGGATAAGCTAACCATAAGCCAGCAAAGTGCTTTTGTGGTCAAGAAGGCCAGTGGTATGCTGGAGTGCCTTAAGAAGTGTGACCAGCAGGTCACATGAGGTTCTCCTTCTCCTCTATCTGCCCTGATAAGGCTGCACCTGGAGTATTGTGTTCACTGGACCTGGGGTCCCCAGTTCAAGAACAGGCAATTAGAAAGTGTCCAACAGAGGACCAAGAGGATGATTTGGGGGCAGAAACATCTGTTTTACAAGGAAAGACTAAAAAGAGCTTCAGCTGTTTAGCTTGGAAAAGAAGACAGAGAAGGGTCTCATCAATGCACATAGATATCTAGTGTGAAGGTCAAGAGGATGGGGCCAAACTCTCAGTGGCGGCCAGTGGTAGGATAAAGGGCAACAGCCAAATTAGAACATGGAAGGTTTCACTTGAAGTTCAGGAGAAACTTCTTTACTTCAATGATGACAGAGCGCTGGAACAGGCTGCCCAGAGGTCTTGTGGAGTTTCCCTGTCTGGAGAATTTCAAAACTCACCTGGACAAATTCCTATGCAGAGTGATCTAGGAGACCCTGTATCAGCAGGGGAGTAGTTGGACTAGATCTCTAGAGATGCCTTCCCAGCTCTACTATTGTGTGATTCCATGAAAGCTTCTACAGCTACTACTGTGCTTATTTTAGTCAGGATGCAAACATTAAAGTCACCAAGGCAAGCATAAGGTAGGATGGTGCACCCATTAACAAGATAGTTTTGAGTGGCTGCTGAACTGGTGGCAGGTTGAGCTATACTTATTTGGAGCCTTTGCTTGAGGCATACAGTAGCTGTGGCAGTGTCCAGAATGGGACAAGTCCCCATTCAGTTCAAGCAAAGAATCTTAAGCAGATCTCACTGTTTATATCTTAGCATCATCCTCTGATGATCAAAGGTTTTAAACATGTGGCTGCAGGAGGAAGCATTTCAAGAGTTGAATTTTGATAAACTGGTGCAGCAGTCTAGAACTGCAGAGGTCCTCACTTCCCAGCTAGATAAGTTTGTGTTAAAAACAACTAGCAGCAAGTCAAGCAACCTGGCAATGCTTACAGGCCAGCAAGGGGCACCTCACAGTGGAAAGTTCTGAGAGAACAGACCTCACTCCAGAGCACACAAAAGGCTTTGAGACTTAATCTAGAAAAACAGTGAACCAATGTAATATAGGATTCTGATGAAGTAACAGAGCAGGCTTAGGAGAGGGTGTTTCAGCTGTTAAAATAGTAATAAGCTCTGAGAAGGACCTGTGAGTCCCAGCTGTAGTGAATCTGAGGCTGCCAACAGGTTCTCCAGGAGGGCAAGTAGGCATGTGTATGATGCTTTGAAGTCTTGGCTCAAGTCATTACAGTGATATTGTGAAGACAAACTTATAAATTACAAATACCCCACTTCAGTTCAGATCATTTAGTAAGCTGCCTAAGGTTCAGCAGTAATTCTAAGTAGCTTGTTTCCAACGCTGATCACATACGGATTGTCTTCAGAGAGACAACTTCCTTTTACACTGAGGGTGGTGAAATACTGGCCCAGGTTGCCCACAGAGGTGACAGCAGTCTCATCCTTGAAAATATTCAAGGTCAGGCTTGGTAACACTCTGGGTAACCTGGTCTACTTGAAGACATCCCCACTGACTGCAGAGTGGGTTGGGTCCCTTCCAACCCAAACCAATTCTATGATTTCTGCATGGGGAAACCCAGAACAAAAGAATCCAAATCACTACCAGAATTAAGTCCAGGAGGATCAGAGCTGCCATTCCCTAGCCCCTAGGACATCATTGCAATTAAGTTCATCTCTACTTATGCAGAACACAAAGCATCATGATAACAAGACCAGAGGATTTCTAACACTGGTCCTGTTAATTTTGAACGAAGCTCTGGCTATCTGACTCAAAAAATCAGCAGTTGTACTGAAGGTAGCAGGCCACTGTGCAAGAAAGCTCATTATAATGGCTCCATTTATTTCACTAATGGCTCCCATCATGCATGGGCATATTAAGCAAAGCTAATCACAGCAGGCAAAACTAGGACTATAAGATAAAAACATTGGTCATGCAGCCAGTTTGTACTGGACCCGTTTTTGAAGAAAACTATTCCACCTGTGCTGATACTCCCTTATAGACCATAGAAATAGAATTAACAAGGTTGGAAGAGACCTCCAAGATCATCCAGTCCAACCCAGCACCCAGCCCATTCCAATGCCAATCACTCTCTCTGGCAGGAACTTCCTTCTAACATAGACCTCCCCCAGCACAACTTGTGACTGTGTCCCCTTGTTCTGTTCCTGCTTGTCTGGCAGAAGAGACCAACCCCACCTGGCTACAGCCTCCCTTCAGGTAGTTGCAGACAGCAGTGAGGTCACCCCTGAGCCTCCTCCAGGCTGCACAGCCCCATCTCCCTCAGACTCTCTTTATAGGGTTTGTGTTCCAGGCCCCTCACCAGCCTTGTCGTCCTTCTCTGCACACATTCCAGCACCTCAAAATCTCTCTTGAATTGAGAAGCCCAGAACTGGACACAGCACTCAAGGTGTGGCCTGACCAGTGCTGAGTACAGGGGAAGAATAACCTCCCTCGTCCTACTGGCCACTGTTCCTGATCCAGGCCAGGATGCCATTGGCTCTCTTGGCCATCTGGGTGCACTGCTGCCTTATCTTCAACTACTATCTACCAGCATCCCCAGGGCCCTTTATCCATGGCTGCTCTCCTAGACCACTACTCATAACAGGTGGAAAAAGGTATCTGATACCTGTTGTGAAGTTTTTATGGCAAAAAATTGGTGCTGTCCCTCTCCTCCACATATATAGCCGAAGGCACGGTTGTCTGTTACATCACGAGCAATAAAAGAGATTTTGTTCACTGGATGTTCATGCTCTATAACCTGTTGGGAAACAAAAAAAACCCACAACATACCAATCAAAACCTATTGGTTTAAATTGCTGGAAATATATTATATGCTCCTTGCAGTTATAATGACTGAGACTGTTAGAAGTCTTCAGCTCAAGGCTCAAACTTATCAGTCACTGACTAACCATACAGGATAACTATCTTATCCTTCTGGCATCAGGCTTCAATCATAGAATCAACCAGGCTGGAAGGGACCTCCAAGATCATCCACTCCAACCTAGCACCCAGCCCTAGCCAAGCAACTAGACCATGGCACTAAGTGCCTCATCCAGGCTTTGCTTGAACACCTGCAGGGGTGGTGACTCTACCACCTCCCTGGGCAGCCCATTCCAATGCCAATCACTTGCTCTGGGAAGAACTTCCTCCTAACATCCAGTCTACGCCTCTCCTGCCACAACTTGAGACTGTGTCCCCTTGTTCTGTTGCTGGTTGCCTGGCAGAAGAGACCAACCCCCACCTGGCTGCAACCTCCATTCAGGTGGTAGACAGCAATGAGGTCACTCCTGAGCCTCCTCTTCTCCAGGCTAAACAACCTCAGCTACCTCAGCCTCTCCTCACAGGGTTTGTGTTCCAGGCCTTTCACCAGCTTCGTCGCCCTTCTCTGGATATGTTCCAACACATTTCACAAGACAGATTTTACATGGGGTAAGAAATCTAGTCCAGATTGGTCTAACTTTCAAGCACCTCACTTGCTGTAAGAATCAGAATCACGTTAAGAGATTAAGTCCTTACCCCAGTTTTCTCATCTATTATCTTGATGCCAGAGAGCGAGATGTTCACACAGATCTTCTGTTTGTGTTGACCCTGGGAACGGGCTGCCACTGCCATTCCCTAAAGAGGATGAATGAAATGGTGTAAAATTCAGATTTAATTTGTCTCTTTTCATGCTTCATGAGCCCGTGACTGTACTAGTGCTAAATCTCTTAATTCCTATGCAACTGCACAGGTAGAACAGTGCTCCTTTTGCAACATATGCCTTAATAGGTTTGAAGTGGTACCTCAGAACTAGATCATGTTTCAGGGCTCCCCTTATTTCACAAAACTGCTGCAGAAGCAGTATCTTTTCTACTTTTCTTGGCCTGATTGAAATTTTAAGTGCTGTGCACTCTGGAAATAATACAATTTTGCCTTAGGGTCTCATTTATTCTTTATTTTATTCATGTATCTTGGTGTGGCTGTTGTCACAGAATGCCAACCTGTGTTTTGAGATCAGAGTTATATTGCATAGCATTCCCTTTCCAGTTCACAGAATCAAACAGGTTGGAAAAGGCCTCTAGGGTTATCAAGTTCAACTATCACCTAGCCCTTCTAATTAACTAAACCATGGAACTAAGTCTCGCATCCAGCCTCCTCATAAACACCTCCAGGGATGGGGACTCCACCACCTCCCCATGCAGCTCATTCCAATGCCAATCAATCTCTTTGTGAAGAGCTTCTTCCCTAACATCCAGCCTAAACCTGCCCTGGCACAATTTGAGGATGTGTCCCCTTGTTCTCTCCCTGGTTGCCTGGGTGAAGAGACCAAACCCCACCTGGCTACAACCTCCATTCAGGTAGCTGTAGACAGCAATGAGGTCTGCCCTGAGCCTCCTCTCCTCCAGGCTGCACACCCCCAGCTCCCTCAGCCTCTCCTCACAGGGCTGTGCTCCAGGCCCCTCACCAGCCTTGCTGCCCTTCTCTGGAAGAATTTAAGCACCTCAACACCTTTCTTATCTTATACGGAGGGGCCTAGAACTGGACACAATACTCAAGGTGCAGCCTAACCAGTGCTGCATACAGAGGAATAATGACCTCCCTTGTCCTGCTGGGAGGTCCCCAAGCTCACCGTGATCAAGTTCATACTATTAACATTTGTATTGGGTGTCTACATGAGACCCAAAGAGCATTACAGCTTTAGAAGTAACATCCATTTAGGATGGAGCTGCTATTACATTGAGCTGCATTTGAAGTTATGACTAAGTGATCATAGAATCAATAAGGTTGGAAGAGACCTCCAACATCATCCAGTCAAACCTAGCACCCAGCCCTAGCCAATCAACTACACCATAGCTCTAAGTGCCTCATCCTCATCCATCATTTGTTCAGCTTTCTGAAAGTACCCACAAGTTGTTCCTTACATGCCAGCTAAAGCCCTCACCTTCAGCTTCATCATTGAATCCTGACTCATTTTGTCTCCTCTTGCCTCTGGGACATCATCAATGCCAATCAGTTTAGCTTTGTATCTTACGCCATCGCCCTTGAATCTGGCCAAGAGTGTTTCATCTGTCTTTTCTGGTCCTGGAAAAAAGAAGTTTGGGGTCTGGGTGTTGTATTTTTTTTTGTGTAGGCTTTGAGAAACAAACAAAATCAGAAGAACAATGACAACAAAACCATGTAAAGATTAAAACTGTCCTTCAAGTATAGCTGACTTAGTCCTTCCAGTACTGCCTGAACTGCAAGATATTCCTTTAAGGTCACAGCACTCTTCCAGAATCTGGCCTCAGTTCAAAAAGTGGAGTCCAGTGCTTAGTATGTGAGGACTTTGGAACAATTGTTTGCCACAAGAGTGAAATATTCTTAGGCAGCAGTCATGTACTAAGTAGAAAACAAAGCAGAAATGGTGTTTCCCATGACCACACACCACGTGAACATAAGCCCTTCAGACACTAGCCCCCAGCTCTGGTACAGCCAGATTTTTTATTTTGTATGCAAAATTCTCCTAGTTCCTGTGCTAGAACTTTCTATGAGGACCATCATTTCTACAAGTCCTGGTACCCCAACCAAGTTTTCTAGCTTCTCTGGACTAAAATCTGTATTGGTGTTCAGCACATCACTACCTCCCTGGAGTGAAGGGATAAGTGAGTTCAGGTTCAGGCTGGCATTTTAGCAGGTTCACCTGGATGGTCCAGGGTCTGCTCACCTCCCCAGGAGGCTTTTCACTTCTGAGATTTTGGTGACTTGTCACAAGAACGAGCCATTTAACAGCTGTAACTGAGACTGTTAGAACTGCAAGCTATGGAAAACAAATAAAACATTCAAGCTAAAAGCTTACTTTCTGGTTAGTTTTATTAGCTTATTTACTCACTGTTCCAGTCAGCTTGAAACCTTGGAGTTACTTTAACTATGTTGCCAGAGTGAGGTAAGCATTTCCTACCTTTCTTTTTTTCCTTTTTTGTAGGTTGTGCTTTTGGTGGAGTCTGTTGTTGCTCAGGTGGGCTGTTGATAGTAGCAGTTTCAGCTTCAGTTGACATGATGAGATGGTGGTCAGCAATACTTGCTGTAGTTTAAAAATTCAAATAACAATCAGTAGGTAGAAATAACATCTTATTTTAAAGAATAAATATTCCTATTAGCCCTGTTAGTCCGATTTTGTTCTGCTGAACATTGAAGACTACCAGTGCCAGAAGTTTTAGCTGCGATCTTAAAAGAAAGTGTGACTCACAGTCTGTTCATCCCAGGCTGCAGAGAGCACGAGGTTATGGCCATTAAGTGATGAATCCCCACCTCAGTAATACCAAGTCAGTAGATCACACTCACCTACATCTATAAGGTGGACTTGCATCACCGTCTTTTACAGAATCACAGAATGGTCTGGGTTGGAAGAGACCTCCAAAGGTCATCCAGTCCAAGCCCTTCTGAAGCAAGCAGGGGCATCCTCAGGCTGCCCAGAGCCCTGTTAAGCTTCACCTTGAATATCTTCAGGGATGGGAGCCCAACTACCTCTTCCAATGTTCCACTACCCTCATAGTAATTAACTTGTTCCTAACAGACAATGTAAATCTACTCTTCTCTAATTTGTAGCCATTCGCCCTCATCCTATCACCACAGGCTTTTGTAAACAGTCTCTCTCCAGTCTTCTTGTAGGTACTGGAAGGCTGCTATTAGGTGTCCCCAGAGCCTTCTCTTCTGCAGGCAGAATAACCCCAGCTCCCTCAGCCTGTCTTCATAGTAGAGGTGCTTCAACCCCCATTTATTTTCATGCCCCTCTCTGTCAGCTGTCATCCTTTAGCTTTTCACCCTTTAAAGCCATTTATAGAACCTCAGGTATTTTGCTCTTTTCAGCAGATACTGTAGTAGGACAGGGAAACATGCAAGAAACACCTTCTAGGATCTATTCCAAACATCCATGAAGATCACCAGAACACCCTCAAAGCAGCCACTAGATCCCATTCCTGTGTCTGTAACCAGTACAACTCTGAGGTTATACCATTGAACAGGTAAAACCAAATAAATACTTCAGCCCACAACAAAACAAAGACTGAAGCAACTCTCCACATCTTTGTCTTCAGTAATCAAGTAACTGTAATCATTCTTTTAACCCCCTGCAAGTTACTACTCTATGGTTTCTGTTATGACTTAACTCTAAACTTTATGCTATAAGAATTTTGTTTCAGAGACAAGAGAGAAAAAATAAAGCAGTCACTGTTTTGCTCCTGCACAGCTGAAGCACACTTATCCAATAGAGGGACTCATTACCTTCACAGAGTTCTGAAGATGATCTATACTCAGCCACAAAGAACTGGACATACACATCTGCTACAGAAGCTTCTATTAATATTCCAACAGGGACACTGCAGCAGCTTCAGTTAAACCCTTGAATTTTAGGGTGAAAAAGTCATGGAATTGTTTAGATGATTAAGTAGCTCAGCTACCCTCCACTAGTAGTTTTCTTCATACTCAGGCTAGCAGCCATGGAATAGCCATTCTTACCAGCCACACCATTTGCAACATACTGTGTAGCCAGGTATAAGTGCTGAAGCACTGCATATAGTCTAACATTAGCAGCTTGTAATTCTCAGTAGCCTATTCCTCATTTACCTTAGCTACAGCTAATGCTTGGTTACCTGGAAATTACTTCCAGACTTTTGCACTCACTCCTAACTTCCTCTCTTCCTTCAACTCATTACTAAATCAGTAGCTACAGATTTATCCAATCTGCCATGTGGAGCAATGGAGGTCAATACAGGTAGGTAAAGGGAGGTTCTGGAGGTTCTTCTCCCACTCAATACTCTTAATGCAGGCTCACCAGGATAGTGTAGAGTCCAGTTCTTGGCCCACCCTGCTCAAGAAGGGTAGGGAACTACTAGAGGGACTTCAACCAAAGGCTGCAAGGATGATTAGGGAACCGGATTATCTTTCATGAGGAAAGGCTGAGACCTAGAGCTCTTTAGCCTGGAAAAGAGAAGACTGAGTGGGTATCTTATCAATAGATATGAATGCCTTAAGAGTAGAGGTCAAGAGGATAAGGCCAGACTCTTCTCATTGGTGGCCAGTTACAGAACAAGGGACAATAGGTACAAACTAGAACATAAGAGTTTCACTTGAACATAAGAAGAAACTTCTTTGAGCCTGACAGAGCCCTGGAACAGGCTCATCAGAAAGGCAGAAGTGTTTGTGTGAAATGTGATCTAGACATATCTGTATTAGCTGGGGGGTTGGAGTAGATGATCTCCAGAGGTCTTTTCCAACCCCTACCATTTTATGGTTCTATAAATGTTTAACTGAATCATAGCCTAGGGAGAACACAGATTCCTAGGCCATTAGGAGAAATTCCCCCCTGAAGACCTTCATTTCCACTGAGTCACTTGGGAGGCCTTTAAAGGAGCTAGCTGATAATACATGTCAAGTTAGATCTCACTACTTACCAGACAGTTTGTGAACTGCATTTAGAATTGCTCAAGTAAATCAGAGATAAAAGTGCTCACATGGGGAAGAACTCTGGAAGCTATACCTGTACTCCTCTTTAAGGACTTAGAGGTCCCTAGCTGTGATCAGATGATGGATTAAAAGGCATCACTGTGAGGATTAAGTGGTTCTAAGTAAAAACAGATGTTAGAGGAACAGCTGATACAAGATGTCATGGTTTAGGAAATGTTATCACTGGAGAAAGGTCTTCTATGCCCACAGCATCTCACTCTGTAAAGCTAGAGAGACAGTGTTATCTTCCTCCTTTCCTGCAAAGACTATCCTGTGAAGATCAAGTACTGATCTCTACTTAAGAAAGGCCATTTCAGGCCTTTAACACATAGGCCTTGAAGTATGAGCTCTTCTCTACCATCTCAAGTTCTGAAGCACTGCACTTCATTTCCATACACCTACCCTGGGAAAATCAGTCTTAAGAATTCAGGCATACTGTGTGCTTGGTGTCTTCTCTGATCTTCCTACAATGAGCTGTTGGTTGTGACAACTCACCCTTGAAATATCTGTTCCTTAGCAAGAATCAAAGCACATGCCACACAGTTTTGTTGAGAAACATTTGTTTTCCCTTAAGATATGCTGTCCCAACTATCCTTTATTTGAGCAAGGGGCGGCAACATGGTAGATACCCATAATGACTGTTATTTGTGCTGCGCACAGGAAATTGAGAATCTGTGTGGCTATAGTCTGTCATGGGATTTAAACACTGGACAATAATCCTTACCCAGCAGACAGGATTCTTTCTTCTGGCAAATGAAAACAACTGTCTCAGTGATGACGAAAACTTGTCTGAGAAAAGGTTAGGGACACTGAACAACTCAGAGGCGAGGCAGACAAACTAAACATCTGCTCTGCAGTCAAATAATTTGTCCGTTTCACAGCCTGTGCTCCTGCTTTGTCCCTTGATACTGCAAGTACATGATTCAGCTTAAGAGCTATTGAATGTAAATATTAACTTCAAATTGTAATTTGAGAGGCCAGGAGAGGACAAGAGAAGCTTTCACTAGACATAAGGGCAGTATCACCCATTAGGGTGAAGTTGTAACTGGAAACAGCAATAGTTCAAGTGCTGAACAAGTTTCCAAAGCAAATTACATGCCTTCCTGAAGAGCTAATCAAATTCTGTTTAGAAGGTTGTTTCAGGCCCTGCACAATATTTCCTCATCCAGCTCTTGACAAAAGAGCTGTTTTCAGAAGGCTGGTAAACAAGCTATTCACTTGAGTAAATTCAAGACTTCAGTTTTGCAGGCTGAAGAAAACAGGCTAATGGCTAAACAGGACTACATACAATGACTAGCAACAATCAAAGTTGTATAGCCCAGATAGATTGACTAATATTGGACTATCTTGACTGGCAGCATTCTACACACATTAGAAGTAGAATAGTGCATTTGCTGCCTAGTTTGTGCTGCAGTGATAGCTTTGTGGTTTATTAATGCATGCATAGTGTTTCTCAAATAGGAACATGTTATTCAATTTTCTTTTGCTTCTTAAACAGGGTCATTAACCTTAAATGTTTTGTTTCACTACCAGAACATACATTGTTCTAACATCAGACAGTGAGTAAGAGTTCAAGTTGAATAAATCCTCTGTAATGTGACACAAGATTATTATGGTTTAGATGAAAAACTTAATCTGCTCACTCTGATGCCAGCACAACAATCTGTGTTTTATATTAAAACCATCAAATTAGTTTATTATGTGATTAATACACATGAAAGATCATAGAATCAACCAGGTTGGAAGAGACCTCCAAGATCATCCAGGCCAATCTATCCCCCAGCCCTATCCAGTCAACTGGACCATGGCACTAAGTACTAGCCAAACCTACAGGTATGTTTTAGCTGCTATGTATCGCTTGCATTTCAACAGAGCAAGTACCTACTTGGAAACAAGTAATTTAAGGCAGTTCATAGACAGCTTGGGATCTGTTCCACTCCAGTTTATGCTGTGTCTGGAATGCAACAGCAGCATCACATGAGAGGAGGACCACTGAAACAGTCTCTGATATTGCTTCATCTAACTCAGTTGCCTGTATTTAGTCCTGTAAGAGACAACTGAAAGAGATGTTGACCTACCTTGTCTAACAAGTACAGCTATCTGTCATTCCCACAATCAATAAGGTCTAGACTAGAGCTTCTGTTGCAGCTCCTCAAGAGCCAGGAAACCAAGCCAAATGTTTTCAGCCCAAGTTGAAACAGCCTGTTTAACTGCCATGCTTAGGTTGTAGATAGTTAGAAACAGGATTTTTTGCCTTCAAGATGAGACATTACCAAGGACACCAGCTCTCTCATGTATGTGCAGCAAGAATGACAATGAATAACTAAGCAAGACAAATCTGAAAAGGTGGTAGAGAAAGATTCATACAGAGGTGAAAAAAAAGAAGGATTAACCTTGGTTAATCAGAGCTTCACTGCAGCTCCTTCAGTAAGTTTTCGTATTGGCAGTTTTAGTTAGACATACTTGTGATGCACATTAGAGGAAGCTTACATCATTGCTCCTAAATATAGAGTTTAAAACATAATCTTGACCAAGATCCTTCTAACTTTTCATATTTGTGATGGCCTTTATATCATAAGGATGCTCCCATGCATCAGAAGCCTGCAAGGACAATTGCCAGCCTTGCATCCTACTCGAGAGTTTGCCTCCCATGAGCCAGACTAGCAACTGTTTGTTGATAGATCTGCTCCTCAAACTACTAGAACTAGTTCTTACTCTGTGACCTTTGTGCCTTCCTTTGAAGTGCAAATGACCTCTTGAGAGAGGTCAGATGATGTAAGGTAGAAACAGTCTGCAATATTAATGCTACATCCTTACTGTACTGTTCTCAACTTGTCTTGTCCTCTCCTTGCAAGGCACATTCATAGATGTTTCAGCCATAAAACAGGTAAATGAGACTTCTCACAGGAGAAGACTTGCTGTTGTGTCACGCATCAGCATTAAGTGATAAATACACCTTGCTAGAAAAGATGGTTAGTTCCTAGTCAACATTGTCATGAAGCCTCTTAAATGTCAAGGTAAATATTTCTTAGCCTGTTTTATAGCTGTTCACTTCAAGAGATGATCCTTCAGTATCTCACCTCTCATCTTATTGCTTAAGGATGAAACACAAACAAAGCAGCAGAAAACTCAGCTCTAAGGCAAATAACCTGTTCTACACTTGCCTTGTAGTGTCTGTGCTTTGAGATTTAAGGAGATATGCAACAGCTCTGATGCTTTATCAGAAGTTTTAAAAATAGAATAAACCCACAGATAGCTAGGACTAAAGGTCTGCAAGGCACTTCAGCTGAGACTTCATCCTCAAGCACTACATAGCCTATGCAAGGCACATTCTTTCAGAAGAGGGGAAACAAGAACAGTCTATGCTGCCACTGTCCAGCACTGATCAGATTTAGACAGGAGAAGATGCTTTGAGGCCTTGTCTGCCACCTTTAAAGAAACAAACTAATTCCATTTGAAACTAATACCTCTTGTTTATTTAATAAGCCTACCACTGCTTCATCCAGCCCCTCAAAAACCCTAGAACCCTTGAGCACAGCCTCAGTGAGGATTCTGGTCAGGGGGTTTTGCCAATTATTATACTTAAATATCTTATTCTATTTGATCCTTCTAACACAAGCCCAAGCTGTGTTTCTCTGGAGTCCCTGCTGCAGTAGAGGAGTAGAGGCTTATGTTTGTTTCACAGCAGAAGTTCATGAAGAGCTCTTAGCAATCTTCCTCCCCAGGAGGCAGAGTTTTGATTCCACTTATCTTAGTCTACATGCAAGATATCTAGGTTTTTCTCTAAATTCCTTGCAGATTACAAGTTACCTTCACCCTATTCCTTCATAATTCGACTGAATCTAACCAGCAAGAAGCATTTACATCATCAGGTGTAATGTTTTCTGGAACGAGCTGGTTTTCTCTGAACGTGGAATGTCTTGCTTCATAGTCTGAGCAAATGCATGTTTCTGCAGTGCTCACGTATTGCTAGTTTCACTGAACAATCCAAAAGCATTCCCAAGAACTGGGTTAACCCAGCAGGCCACACAAGTGTCCTAGCAGTATAAAGTTCACCAGCAGAGAAAAGCTTAAGTAGGAGAGAAGAATCTGCACATTTGGCAACAGTACTCAATGACTACAACTTATTATAATCTTTCATTTTACTTTGTATCTTAAGCTAGAGTTTATCTGTAAACATCTTGTCCAAAAATGAACCCTTGATTTCCCCTTGTTTGACATCAAGTATATTTATTTGCTTTTCCAAACAGAAAAGAAGTATTTTTCCCACCCTTTTTTAATACTGTATGCACCTGTTCAGAGTGCTTCTTTCTGTATCTGCTTGTGAAGCAAAGCCCTTAAGTAAGAAGCCTATCTGTAGCAGCCACTGGTCTGCAGTGTCCAATACAGTTACATAGGCACTGTGACAAGCAATTTCCTTCTCAGTGAGAAAGTCAGTTGCATAATACAAGTGCACAGAGACACTTAGAAGTGTAGCAGAAGGCACACGTTAGAATGAACAATCATCCCTACCTTCACTAAAGAACATTGATGCCAAATATTGGGCATTTGCCTCATCCTTCCAACTGATAGTGCTGAGCACAACCTCTGGTGATCAGCAAGTACATGTGTTTGATGCAAGAGTACAAAAGATGAGAAGTACTAAAACTTATTTGAACAAACATGGTGGGTGACCTTCTCAAACAATCCTCTTCTTAGCCAGAAACATTTTCTTTGGTTGTATCTCCAATTATGTACATACTACCTTACCCGGATCGTGAAAGGTTCTAGTGGAAGCAGATCTGAAGACCCACTAGGATTACCATTCCTTAACAGGTTACTATCAAGCATAAGAATGCATTTTCAATATACCAGTGCCTGGTAAAAATCTGTATAGCTAGCTAAAGTAATTACTTTTCTCCTATTGAGGCAAAACTTGAGATGCATATTATATAGACAGGCTCCCTTTCTTAAGCATACAATGGGAAAATTTACACCCATTTGTCTGTTTTGGCCTGCCTTGTTCATGGAAGTTCGTAGACTTCGCAGAAGAAAGTGTAGCATTTTAAGGCAAATTACCTTCATTAAAACAACCTCTCTCCTCCCTCTGCCCCCCCATGTCCCTCTCCCCGAAAAGCTTATCCTAGCTTTCCAGTGCTTTACTAGTAAGTGCCTCTGCTCCGGAGAGCAGCTGCACTGGCAGCATCTGCATTTGTCTCGCTGCTGAGGGCACAGGCACTGTTCCAACATTCATGTAATCGTATGATGGTCATTAGCTCAATACTTAGAAGTCAGATTCACCGACAGTAGAAATGAGCAGAAGACTCAAGGTAATCAATTCTAGACATCTTTAAGTACACAAGTTTGCCAGAGACAGCACACCGAGGCTAGCTAGCAGACAGCAGAATGGCTAAGCAGTCATGTTTCAGCCAAAACAGAACCCACCTGCCTCACGGCATCCTAACCCCTTCCCTCTATCTGTGCTAGAGAGATTTCATACCAGTTATTGAATTGAACTTCAGCCTTTACATGCTTTTTCTTTATTCTCTCATCTCCCCACACAGAAGCGAAAACACGTTTTCTGCGCCTTGAGCTCAGGCTTCTCCTAGGAGTTGGACTCGGGCGGCTACCACACGGCCTTAGCCGGGACATGCTCCCCGCGGCCCGCCTCGGGCAGCGCCGAGCTCTCCCGAGCTTCCCGCTACGCGGGACCGGGACGCGAGTGAGACACTGGGGCCGCTCCCAGCCCTCGGCCAGCACAGCAGCCTTGCTGGTTTTCAGCGACGGAGCACAGCCCTCACCGCCGCCTTTTGCCCGAAGACGCGGGAGATGCGTGCGTCCGGAGCTGCCCCCCTCGCCCCGGCCGCGCCGCCCGGAGCTGCCCCCCTCGCCCCGGCCGCGCCGCCCGGAGCTGCCCCCCTCGCCCCGGCCGCGCCGCCCGGAGCTGCCCCCCTCGCCCCGGCCGCGCCGCCCGGAGCTGCCCCCCTCGCCCCGGCCGCGCCGCCCGGAGCTGCCCCCCTCGCCCCGGCCGCGCCGCCCGGAGCTGCCCCCCTCGCCCCGGCCGCGCCGCCCGGAGCTGCCCCCCTCGCCCCGGCCGCGCCGCCCGGAGCTGCCCCCCTCGCCCCGGCCGCGCCGCCCGGAGCTGCCCCCCTCGCCCCGGCCGCGCCGCCCGGAGCTGCCCCCCTCGCCCCGGCCGCGCCGCCCGGAGCTGCCCCCCTCGCCCCGGCCGCGCCGCCCGGAGCTGCCCCCCTCGCCCCGGCCGCGCCGCCCGGAGCTGCCCCCCTCGCCCCGGCCGCGCCGCCCGGAGCTGCCCCCCTCGCCCCGGCCGCGCCGCCCGGAGCTGCCCCCCTCGCCCCGGCCGCGCCGCCCGGAGCTGCCCCCCTCGCCCCGGCCGCGCCGCCCGGAGCTGCCCCCCTCGCCCCGGCCGCGCCGCCCGGAGCTGCCCCCCTCGCCCCGGCCGCGCCGCCCGGAGCTGCCCCCCCTCGCCCCGGCCGCGCCGCCCGGAGCTGCCCCCCTCGCCCCGGCCGCGCCGCCCGGAGCTGCCCCCCTCGCCCCGGCCGCGCCGCCCGGAGCTGCCCCCCTCGCCCCGGCCGCGCCGCCCGGAGCTGCCCCCCTCGCCCCGGCCGCGCCGCCCGGAGCTGCCCCGCTCGCCCCGGCCGCGCCGCCCGGAGCTGCCCCCCTCGCCCCGGCCGCGCCGCCCGGAGCTGCCCCCCTCGCCCCGGCCGCGCCGCCCGGAGCTGCCCCCCTCGCCCCGGCCGCGCCGCCCGGAGCTGCCCCCCTCGCCCCGGCCGCGCCGCCCGGAGCTGCCCCCCTCGCCCCGGCCGCGCCGCCCGGAGCTGCCCCGCTCGCCCCGGCCGCGCCGCCCGGAGCTGCCCCCCTCGCCCCGGCCGCGCCGCCCGGAGCTGCCCCGCTCGCCCCGGCCGCGCCGCCCGGAGCTGCCCCTTTTCCCCGGATCCCCTGGCCACTACTCACCCCAGCCAGGGGAACCGAGCATCACGTCCGCAGGGAAAAAGCTGCCTATCCCTCCCGGTGACAGTCCTCGCTCCCTCCCGTACTAGCTTTTCAATAGCGGAGCCCGGCTCGCAAAGCTACTTACAGGCTAGATCCGTGCCGCTCCGTGCATGATCCGACGACCGCAAACCGGTAGCCTAACTGGGACCGTAGGCCCGGTTAAATATCCGGCTGCGCTCTAGCCTTCAGATTAGTTAGCCACTCACAGCGAGAGATAGGGTTTTAATCAGATGCCGGCAGCTGAGAACTACCGCGGAATGCGCTACGATGTTTTCGCTGCTTCGCCTTGGCTACTCCCCCTCAGCGTATCTGTGCTTAGAAGCTTAACCCCTTGCGAGCTATCTCTTCGCTCCCTGCGGCTGGGGTAGGAGGCAGCTAGGCCCAAGGACAGCCCCCTCCAAGAAGGAGGTCGGAGCCTCACGGAGGGTACACGGGAAGGGGAGTGGGGTGAGAAAACGCGGAGAGGGGTACAGAAACGTGTGGCATCCAGCGTTTGCAGGTCACAGGTGGGATAATGGTGTTAAAAATCCAAACCATGGGATTTTTTTGTGTGTGTGTGTGTGTGTTTTTTTTTAAGTGACTTTATTTCTTATTACACCATCACCATCCCCCCACCCAGTCGCCAAAACCAAAATATTACCATCTACGTGCTCCAAATCTGTGCCCAGCTGAATATTGGATCAGTGCAGCTCAGTATCTGGGTTGCATCAAGTCCCGACCTTTGTACTTCCCAATTGTCTTTACTCTGTCTTTGTTTTTTTTTTCCTCCCCAGTGCGGTAGGACTGTTTTTCAACTTGTAAGAAAGAGCCTCTGATAAAAAGTCACATTTTTGTCCTTGTAGCAGAACTAGCAGACTTTGGTTTTTTTTTTTTCCCCCTCAAGGCTACGAACTTACTCCAACATTCATTTTCTCAAAACAGTGCAAACTCTTTCTGTTCAAAACTGTGATGTTGCCTTCTACAGCAGTGTCTAGTTTAAAAAACAGGGGGGGAGGGGGAAGCAATACTTTTCATGCAGTATTAATACACTTGATAGATAGTTCTAAATGATGTGAGAGAGGGGAATATTTAATGCAGAATGATTTTACCACCGGGAAGTTCAGAGCTCAGAAGTGGTGAATACATTTAGTCCTCATTCACATCCAAAGCTACCAAGTCATAGAATCATAGAATCAACCAAGTTGGAAGAGACCTCCAAGATCATCCAGTCCAACCTAGCACCCAGCCCTAACCAATCAACTAGACCATGGCACTAAGTGCCTCAGCCAGGCTTTTCTTGAAGACCCCCAGGGACGGTGCCTCCACCACCTCCCTGGGCAGCCCACTCCAATGGGAAATCACTCTCTCTCTGAAGAACTTCTTCCTAATATCCAGTATGTTCCTCAACATGACAAGCAAAATTGGTAGGAGCCCTGTGTCTAAGATTACTAAAAGCTGGTAGCTATGCCTCTCTTCCCTGTAGCTGTCTTTCTTTATAGAAGTGCTAATATTATCTAAAAACAGCATAAAGGACTTTTTTTATACACTACCCTAGTCTTCATGGAAGGAAGTGGTGGAGGCACCGTCCCTGGGGGTCTTCAAGTGAGGACTGGATGGGGCACTTGGTGCCATGGTCTAGTTAATTGGATGGGGCTGGGTGCTAGGTTGGACTGGATGATCTTGGAGGTCTCTTCCAACCTGGTTGATTCTATGATTCTATGATTCTAAGTGTATGCTGCATAACGTAAGGAGGCATTTGTTACAGCTAACAGGTTGCTGGCTACATGAATTGGTATTTGCAGGATTAGATCTGAGTTCCCTGGGACACTGTTGTGTTCACATTTAAAAATGCTGGTTTTGTACTTGCAGCTTGCACTGTGCTGTACATTGTTTTAAACACCTTGTGATAGATGCCTACCAGCAGAACTGGGGCTTCCTAGTCCTGGTGCAGCATGCAGTTTAAAGAATAAGACGTTGCTCAGTGTGCTTAGTGGGAGTTAGACGGGCTGCCCAACATGAAGGATGACGTTGTGCCTGGTTTAAACATGATGCAGTAACAGAGCAAACCCAGCCAGGTGTTGGCATAAGCAAGTTTCCATTTCTGCTTTGCCCCGCACATTTCACTGACATACCTTGACTACTTGCACTAATAATTGCAGTCCTGCATCCAGGTAAATGCAATTCCAAACACAAGTACAGGCTGGGCAGTGAGTGGCTGGAGAGTAGCCCTGAGGAGAGGGACTTGGGGGTGCTGGAGGACGAGAAGCTCAACGTGAGCCAGCAGTGTGCACTTGCAGCCCACAGGGCCAACCAGATCCTGGGCTGCAGCAGCAGAAGTGTGGACAGCAGGTCAAGGGAGGTGATTCTCCCCCTCTACTCTGCTCTGCAGAGATCCCACCTGGAGTACTGCATCCAATTCTGGAGCCCCTATTACAAGAGGGATGTGGAGATGCTGGAGCATGTCCAGAGAAGGGCTACTAGGATGATCAGAGGGCTGCAGCAGCTCTGCTGTGAGGACAGACTGAAAGAGTTGGGGCTGTTCAGTCTGCAGAAGACTTCCAGGATCTGAAGGGGGCCTACAAAAAGGCTGGGGAGGGACTTTTTAGGCTATCAGGTAGTGACAGGACTAGAGGGAATGGAACAAAGCTGGATATGGGTAGGTTCAGAGTGGCTGTGAGGAGAAAGTTGTTGAGCATGAGAGTGGTGAGAGCCTAGACTGGGTTGCCCAGAGAGATGGTTGAGGCCCCATCCCTGCAGGTGTTTAAGGGCAGGCTGGATGAGGCTCTGCCCAGTGTGATCTAGGGTAGAGTGTCTGTGCCCATGTCAGTGGAGTTGGAACTAGATGATCCTTGTGGTCCCTTGGAACTCTGACTGATTCTATGATAATTAATTACTATTTGATGTTGAATTTGGAACAAATGAAGTTGCTTTTCATTAGTCAATAGGAAAGAGTTTAAGATTTTCTAGTTCAATGAAATTACATCTACTACAGAAACAGCAAGAGATCCTTCACAATCTGCCAGCACTTAGGGCATCACTAATAATCTTATGGATGAGTATTTTCACTGATAAATGGTTAATAACAGGCTGGAAATATTACAGTTTTCTTAGAGACTAAAAAATGTCTCAAGCCTTGGAGGACTGAACTATCTATTTTGTTATTCAACTTGGAACAGCTCCCCTGATGTTCCACATTGTTGAGCTAAACACTAAAATTCAGAACTGTTACATTAAACATATGTAGTAAGATTACCTTCTGAATGTGGGAGGAATCCAGGCAGAAAGCCCCACAGGAATTCAATTATTTCATCTATATAATGCTGCAGGAATTAAGGGGCATGCTTTACACTTCATAAAAAGCAAAAGGATTTTTATTCCTCTGCAGTAAAAACAGAATCAAACGGACAAGGGCTGTTATGAGTTTAAGCTTGACTCCTAAAAGATTAGAGTGGAGAGGGAGTGCTGTCTTTTCCAGGGCGATGACTTCGCTCCCAGGTCTGTTTTTTCTGATCACTGGCATAGGTTCACTCCCTACCCAAGGTCTATTTTTTTGGTGTGGGTTTTTTTTTTTTTTTTTTAAGGGGAGTGGGTTTATTTTTGTTTGTTGGTTTGGTTTGATTTTGTTTTGAATTAACTGCATATTGTGCAGAACGGTATTAGCCTCAGCACCTTCCCACAACAAGCTGGTTTTCAGCAGGTCTAAAATTATCTGGAAGTTATACCTGGGAACCTTCAGCTCTGAGGGTTTTTTTTTTTTTCTTTCTTTCTTTTTTTCTTTTTTCTTTTTTCCCTTTTCTGCTGCTTTCTGGATGTTCAACTCTGCCCAAACCACAATCTGTCATTACAGCCACTGAGATTCCAGTCTGGGTGGAAACTGGGGTAGCAATGCGAAATAAAAACACCAAAGTTCAGAGGCCTTTTAAAGACATAGAGGTTCATGAATGCCTTGAAACAAGTATCAATAACGTTTTGGGTTTTTTTTTGGGGGGGGGGGGGGGGGAGAAATATGCTTGCAGCAGTGTGGTAGCTAATCTTGCACTGGCTTGCTCAGGAATGCATGGTTTATTATTAAAGTAATCTTTTAAAATTTTATTGGAATGTGCTTCCACAGCGGTGGTGTTGCTGACTTTGTAGGCTTTACTATGCTTGTGTGTTTCTCATCTTGTCTAACTAAATTTTTCACTGACAGACCTGGGATTTTTTCCCCTGAAACCTCCCACTCTGAATGTTAAAATTACATCTGAACTTTAAATACTGCCCTGGAATTTGCCATAAGGTAAACCGTCTGCTCTTCTGCGCTTCCCTGCACTGCTACAGATGTTGCAGGCACACAATAGGGAACTGAGTCTAAGAGGACTTAAAAGCTTGAGCCTTAGTGTTAAAAAAAAAAGTCTGACAGTACTGAAGCAGTTGTTGAAACACTCAGATTCTCCCTAGAGAATCCTCACTTTGGAATATATTTGAATAAAAATTAATGGAAAACTGGCCTAGAAAATATATGTTCAGTGAAGCTTTACTGCTGTCAACTGGAGAAGGCAAAGTATGTCAAAGAAAACATGAAGGAAGAATTTGTACTTCAGCCTTTGGACTTCTCAGCCAAGTTTATCATGTGACTTGGACTTGCTGACCACTACTTTTTATAAATTCAGTTAAAGACAAAGTTCACAGAATATCTGAAGCAAAAATCATCCTTCCTGTTTTAAAACCTTAAATTACAGTCTATAGTTCATTTTACTATAGCTCTAGGCATACCTCTGGGAAATGCAGTGCACATGTTAATAGCCACAGTGCCCAAATGCTAGATCATCAAGAGGCCTCAAACTTGTTTTGGAATAGTTTCTTCTAGAATCAAGAACAAACTTGGATATGTTTGTTTTTCTTCTGACTGAAGGCTAGTTGGTTTGGGCTCAAGTCTGAGATTGTCAATCTTAGACTGCCACAGGGATTTAAACTGATAAAATGTTCAGTCATCTATCTGTTATCGAATAGAAGTCTGTGAACTATTGCTGCTTGTCTGAGGTACAACAGCTCTCTCAGTCTGCTCCTTAAATAGCTGCAATGTGAGCAAAAGCTCAGCTATTTTTGATTGTCTCATGTGAAATTTGCTAACAATTAAAGCTCTCTCTCAGCTGATGACTGATAGTATATGGTGGAGAAAGGATATCTTCCCATGGCACTTTACCTCTGGCATGTTCCCAGCACAGATACTTCAGGAAGAAATTGTGAATTTTAGCACTTGCATGATCATGCCTTACAATTATGCCACTGCAGCTCTCCAGCCCTGAGTTTCTACCTGTCCGATGTTGTCATCAGTACAACACAGGCTTCCTTTCCAAAACAAGAAACAAAGAATCACAGAATCATTGAGGCTGGAAAAGACCTCCGAGGTCATCAAGTCCAGCCTATGACCTAACACCACCACACTGACCAGACCATGGCACTAAGTGCCCCACATCCATTAAGCTTTCCTTGAACACCTCCAGAGATAGGGACTCCACCACCTCCCTGGGCAGCCCACTCCATTGCTTAGTCACCCTTTCCATCAGGAAGTGCTTCCTAATATCCAACCTAAACCTTCCCTGGCATAGCTCTAGTCCATGCCTTCTCATCCTGTCACAAGCTGCCTGGGAGCAGAGCCTGACCTCCACTTGACTATAACTTGTTTTTAGGTAGCTGTAGAGAGTGATAAGGTCCCCTCTACATCTCCTTCTCTCCAGGCTGAACACCCCCAGAACCCTCAGCCTCTCCTTATCAGCCTTTCCTTTCATCCCCCTCACCAGTCTCATCCCTCTCCTCTGGATGAGGGACAATGGAGGTAAACTCAAGCATAGGAAATTCCATCTCAAGATGAAGAGAAACCTGCCTGGTGTTCAGCAGGGATTCTTTTTTGTCTCAAATCACCTGCAGCTGCAGTTTGCCTCAGATCTCTCTGTGAATGTGTGCTAGCATGGAGGGTAGACATGCTTTTATGACACAGAGAACATGGTCATGCTGTGCAGCTTACACCATGCCTCTATTCCTAGCACCTGTCCCAACGGCCATTGGATTTTACTCAAAGCAGAAAGGACATTTCTGTCATTGAAACCTAGTGCTTTGTCACTACTATGGTCAACCAGGACCATAGTGTTGTCTGAGCAAAGAACATGATGGTAGACAGTATCATCACATCTGAAAGAGTGCACTGCTCCCAGCCATGCTTAAGAAATAGTGTTTTGTTTGTCCAGGCATCAGGGTGAAGAAAGGCCAATACCCAAGCCATATTCTCTGAGTGTAAGGCAAGCAGTGAGAGATTACCACCTCTGTCTCAAAGGACAAGTAACCAGTGTCTGTGGCCTGGACAGCAGTACATGTGCATGCACATTCCTGCCTACAGGAAGGAATTTTTGGCCATGGAGTGCTTCTTCCTTGGGGAGGTGCTACTTCCAAGAGATGTAGAATTACAGATGCATCGTTCTTGGCACTGTTTCATGTGGGCTGGCTGTAGCTCCTCCTGTTTGAGCACATTGTAAATTCTGGCTCTGTGTTCTTGAGTTCACAGCTGGCACTTGACTTTAGGGCTGTATAATATTTAGCATGCAGACATGTGAGCTTCTTCTGAGGTCTGCCCCATCACTGCTGCCATGTACAGATTGTTAACTGGAGTTTGACAGTTGACTTGCTTATCTGTCTTTGCAAACTCTGGTAGAATTGCCATGATTACTGTGTTTAAACAATTTTATAAACAGTCTTACTCCTTTCAGTTAATTGAAACCAAGATTTGGTGAGAAAACCCATGGAATCTTATGTTATCTCTTTTTGTCTCTAAGTTGCTCCAAATGGCCTGCCTGAACAGAGATGTTTTGTTGCATCTTCTGAAGAAAATGAGAGATTATCATAGTGGGAAAAATGTTCAGGCCACTTGGAGGACAATAAAGTTGTTGTGAGGCTATGCAGGCAGAAAACTAGAATGGCAAAAGCCCACCTGAAAGTTAGCTTGGCTTCAGCTGTCAAAGAGAAAAAGAAATGCTTCTGCAAACATAAGTAACAAAAAGAGAGCTAGGGAGAATCTCTGTCCTTTGTTGGATGCAAAGGGGAACATAGTTCTAAAAGGTGAAGAAAAGGCTGAGGTTCTCAATACCTTCTGTGTCTCAGTTTGTAGTAGTAAAAGCAGTTGTTTGCTGGATATCCAGCCCCCCTGAGATAAAAGATGGAAATGGAGAGCAAAATGAACCCATTAGTAACCTACTGCATACATGAGTCTATGGGGCTGGCTGGCAAACATTGGAGGGTACATGGGGTTATTCTTCCCTAAGTGCAGCGTGCAGAAGAGGAGGCTCAGGGGTGACCTCATTGCTGTCTACAACTACCTCAAGGGAGGCTGCAGCCAGGTGGGGTTGGTCTCTTCTGCCAGACAACCAGCAATAGAACAAGGGGACACAGTCTCAAGTTGTGCTGGGGGAAGTATAGGCTGGATGTTTGGATGAAGTTCTTCCCAGAGAGAGTGATTGGCATTGGAATGGGCTGCCCAGGGAGGTGGTGGAGGCACCGTCCCTGGAGGTGTTTAAAAAAAGCCTGGCTGAGGCACTTAGTGCCATGGTCTGATTGACTGGCTAGGGCTGGGTGATAGGTTGGACTGGATGAATTGGGGGTCTCTTCTAACCTGGTTTATTCTATGAGTCTATGCTGCTTCCCATCCTTGCTTCAACTGGAGTTGACAGAAATTATATATATATATATATATGTTATATATGTATCTAAGTTCCACACACACACACACACATATATATATATACATACATATACATATATAATTAAGTGGGAGCATCTACCCAATTTCTGTCACATCTCATCATGCAGCACTATATAAAACTGATATGCTAGTATGAGAGGCTCTCTTTTTCTTTAGGTCACCTCTGTTTGAAATATAAATTACTGAAATAGCCCTGGAACATTCCCTGTGTCATGAGTGCTTGTTAAAAATATGGCTTCCTTTTATTTTAGTTTTCTGTTAGGAATGCTCCTTTAAGAGTTACTATAGCAATGCAAGCTGCTCTTGAGGCAGTAAACATTAATGATGACTTGGAAGTTGACACCCTACAAAAACATTGCAGTCATTCTAAGTAAAACTTCCAACAACTCTGCCATAGTATGCAGTTCCTACTGAGAACAGCAGGATTCAGAGTTTTTAAAGAAAATAGTATATACAATAGGCAGCAAAACTGCAATGAAGGGGAAAATAATACACTGAATTCTTACAACAAACCAAAGTTCTGATTTCAGCATTTTCTGATACCATATTTGTTATATTTTGGGAGGTCTGTCAGGCTGCTTTTAAAACAACGGTTGCCTGCCAAGTCTAAATTGGCTCTTGCATCTTTCTGGAACCAATCTTTTCCTGCTGTTGTTGTTGATGCCTTCCTTTTGCAAATGTAATAAAAATATGTGCTGTGTTACATGTGACCGTGGATGTGATTTATCATGTAGGAAGAGCGGAAACAAACCAAACACAAACCAACTGACCAAATGCTTGTGGGACATCTTGTAGAGGGCAAAATGCAAATTTAGGCTCCACTCCAAATTTGGGAGCTTTAAGATTAATTAATTAAATAAATAAAAGGAAATCACAGGTTTGTGCCTCAAACACATTTTTTGAGTGTTTTTCACAAGTACAGTTTGGAACATAGAGTGAAGAATGTTGTATTTGATGGCTACTTACAGGGGATACTTCAGTATAATGTCAATACCTGTATCTGTGTTTATTGTTCACTTAGGCACAGCTCCTTTGGGAAACAAAGTAGTAGTTCATACAGCTAAGAGAAAGTGACAGATAATTGTGGAGATTTGTGGGTAGTTAATTTTCTTCTCCTAGTGCAACTGGAATGGGCTGCCCAGGGAGGCAGTAGAGTCACTGTCCCTGGAGGTGTTGAAGCAAAGCCTGGATGAGGCACTTGGTGCCATGGTCTGGTTGACTGGCTAGGGCTGGGTGCTAGGTTGGACTGGATGATCTTGGAGGTCTCTTCCAACCTGGTTGATTTTATGATTCTTTGAAATATGATACTTGAATCATAGAATCAACGAGGTTGGAAGAGACCTCCAAGATCATCCAGTCCAACCTATCACCCAGCCCTATCCAGTCAACTAGACCATGGCACCAAGTGCCTCATCCAGCCTTTTCTTGAAGACCTCCAGGGACGGTGCCTCCACCACCTCCCTGGGCAGCCCATTCCAATGCCAATCACTCTCTCTGGGAAGAATTTCCTCCTAACATCCAGCCTAGACCTACCCTGGCACAACTTGAGACTGTGTCCCCTTGTTCTATTGGTGGTTGCCTGGCAGAAGAGGCCACCCCCCAGCTGGCTACAATGTCCTGTCAGGTAGTTGTAGACAGCAATGAGCTCTGCCCTGAGCCTCCTTTTCTCCAGGCTGCACACCCCCAGCTCCCTCAGCCTCTCCTCATAGGGTTTGTGTTCCAGACCTTTCACCAGCCCTTCTCTTGGACACAGAATTTACCCTTGGCTATGAGCTAAAACCTTGTACTATTTCATGTTTTAAATTTCTCTTATTTTTCTCCCCTTCTAATGGACAAACCCACAGCATTTGAAAGCTCAAATTCCCAAAGTAAACAAATATAAACACTTTATGAACAAAAAATAAAACCCTGATTATCAGAGTTTGAAACCTCACAGGAAAGTAACTTGGAGTCTGCCGATACAGCTCCTATTCAAAGGGTTGCCTAAGTGTGCAGGCTGACAGAGGGGTAATAGCAAAGAGGAGACTGAGAGGTGACCTCAGCAGTGTTTATAAATATTTAAAGGGTGAGTGCCAGGTGAGGCTCTGCTCAGTGATGCCCAGTGACAGGGCAAGGGGCAGGAAGCTTCATGGAAACATGAGGGGGAGTTTTTATTCATTCTGAGGGTGACAGAACCCTGGAACAGGTTGCTCAGTGGAGTTGTGGAGTCTCCCTCTTTGGAGATACTCAAAACCCACCTGGATGTGTTCCTGTGTGATCTGGTATAGGTGATTCTGCTCTGGCAGGGGGATTAGACTGGATGAGCTTGGAGGTCCCTTCTAGCCCCTGGCATTCTGTGATTCTGTGCCCATTCCTAATGATTTCTGGAAACACCATTGTAGAAATGAGCTCTTTTACCTGAGTGATACAAGCTGTCTTTAGCTGATCCTGTTAATCCCCATTTGAAGCTGTCTAACCTGAGCTGGAGGGAGATCTTCCCCACTGCCCACACACAGCTTGCTGTGTATTTCTCTGAAGGAAGCTGCAAGTGTATATCATAATGCACTGTCTTCATCTTGCCTATATTTTTGCCTTCTCTTTCCAATTCTCTAAATATATCCTCAAATGTTTCCCAATACATTCAAATAATTTGGATGCAGGAGAGCACTATCTCTCAGAATTTACCTGGCTACTTGACAGCTGTATCTTTAGAGTCAGAGTCAATTTACCACACAGTCTCTTTTAAGCTCAGGAAAGACCTTTCATGTCAGCTTCCATGCCCCTTTCATACAGGCTTTTTGATTTTTTTGTGTTTCCCAAGGGCTCTTCTCCTATTGTTATCTGGAAAATGAATGTAGCTTTTGCAGGGAAAAAAAGTAGCAAGAAATTATTAAAGCAGTAGTACAAATTAGGTGGAACACATGCATCTACTTCCTTCTAGGAATGGAGTACCATCTGAATGATACCTGCCAAAGGCTAGCAGGGTTCTCTAGTGCAGCTGTGCATCAATGTTAGACACTTTTCTTTGCATTTTCAGCATATTGAGAGTACAGTTTGAGATTCAGTGGGGAGATTGCATGGAAGTTGGGTGCACCCTCAGCAAGTGTGCAGATGGCACCAAGCTGTGTGGCACAGTCAGCTTGTTAGAGGGCATGGATGCCATGCAGAGGGACTTGGACAGACTGGAGAAGTGGGCCCAGGCCAACCTCACGACATTCAACAAGGGCAAGTGTAAGGTCCTGCACCTGGGTAGGCACAATCCCAGGCACAGATACAGGCTGGGTGGGGAATGGCTGAGAGCAGCCCTGAGGAAAAGGGCCTGGGGGTCTGGGGTGATGAAAAGCTCAACATGAGCCTGCAGTGTGAGTGCAGCCCAGACAGCAACTGTGTGCTGGGCTGCAGCAAGAGCAGTGTGGCCAGCAGGGCAAGGGAGGGGATTCTGTCCCTCTGCTCTGCTCTTGTGAGACCCCACCTGGAGTACTGTGTGCAGTTCTGGAGCCCCCAGCACAAGAGGGACATGGAACTGTTGGAGTGAGCCCAGAGCAGGGCCACAACATGCTGAGAGGGCTGCAGCAGCTCTATTATGAAGACAGACTGCAAGAGTTGGGGCTCTTGAGTCTGGAGAAGAGAAGGATTTGAGGACACCTTATAGTGGCCTTCCAGTATCTGAAGGGGCCTACAGGAAGGCTGGGGAGGGACTATTGACAAGGTCTTGTAATGACAGGATGAGGAGGAATGGGTTTAAACTGGCAGAGGGGAGATTTAGACTGGATGTTAGGATGAAGTTCTTTGCAGTGAGGGTGGTGAGACAGTGGCAGAGGTTGCCCAGAAAGGCTGTGGCTGCTCCCTCCCTGGAAGTGTTCAAAGCCAGGTTGGATGAGGCCTTGAGCGACCTGTTATAGTGGGAGCTGTTCCTGCTTATGGAAGGGGTTGGAGCTGGATGAGCTTTGAGATCACTTGCTACCTAAGCCCTTCTGTAATTCTGTGACCCTATGAAATAGCCTCCCTACCCATTCACATTTCTATCTGTTTGCCAGGGACAAGTGCTGGGCTGGTGCTGTTGTAAGTTCAAACTTCTCTGACATGAAAGACAAAATATTGCAGCCTAATAGGAACCCAGGTCTATTGGTGTGCTCCCAGTGATATCAGCCTACATGGCCCACTACAGAGTGTGAGAACCAGTATCGAAGAACAGAGAAGGATATTGTTTTCCCAGTGATAAAGCTGCCAGGGCGCTGAGCGTACCAACGAGTGCTGTAAACAACTTCTCCCATTCTGGGAAGCTGTGCTCAAGGTCAGTTTTGATAGGCACAGCTGAGTATCCTTGGAAAGAGCTGCTGTGAAAACTGCTGATAGAAGCTGTGCCTAGGGTGGCCCTTGCCTGAGGAGCTGTGCTCAGGACCAGGCTCTTGTTGCCAGTGCTCACCTGCAGGTAGAGTGGGCCAGCTCTTGTGCTATCCTGATCCTCATCTCCTCACCTTGCCTCGCCAGTCTAATATTTTGTCTTGACCTCTGACCTGCCTCACCCCTACAGACACGTCTAGAAGTTGGTGCACTGTGTCTGACCCTGGCTGCTGCCACTGAATTGGTCTATCCATCTGGTTTGTATGCTATGGGAATAGGCCCCTGTCATGAGACTGTGTTTCTGCCAGTCTTGCCATCCTCTCAGCTCCCAGCTCACCCTCTGCTCACTCTCCATGCTCTGCTTTTCAGAGCAGCCCCACTATAGTATGTCCCTGATAAAACTGTAGGGATATGACAAAATGTTGTGATATTTGGCTTTGCATGTGTGGATCATGACTTTCTTTTGGTATTAGTTTCACCAGTGGAGAGAGACCTGGGAGTGCTGATGAATAACAAATGGTCCATGGGACTGCAATGTGCCCCTGTGGCCAAGAAGGCAAATGGGATCCTGCGGTGCATTAAGAAGAGTGAGTCCAGCAGATTGAGGGAGATTCTCCCTAGCCTTTGCTCTGCCCTGGTGAGACCTCATCTTAAGCACTGCATTCAGTTTTGGGCTCCCCAGTTTAAGAGGGACAAGTATCTGCTGGAGAGAGTCCAGCAGAGGACTACAAGGACGATGAGGGGACTGGAGGGCACTGCCAGATGAGGAGGGGCTGAGAGACCTGGGGCTGCTTAATCTGGTCAAGAGATGGCTGAGAGGGGAATTAATAATTGTTTATAAATGTCTGAGGACTGGGCATCAGAAGGCAGGGGACAGATTCTGTTCACTGCTCCCTATAATAGGACAAGGAGCAGTGGGTGTAAGTTGCAGCACAGGAGATTCCACCTCAACACAAGGGGAAACTTTTTTACTGTAAGGGTCACAGAGCATTGGAACAGGCTCCCCAGAGAGGTTGTGGGGTCTCCTTCTCTGGAAAATTTCCAGGCCTTTCTGGATGTGTTCCTCTGTGACCTGTGCTAGATTGTATGGTCCTGCTCTGGCAGGGGGGGTTGGACTCGATGATCTCTTTGGGTCCTTTCCAACTCTTGATATCCCGTGATCCTGTAATTCATAACACAGCTCCCATCACAGCTGCCCAACTAACAGTTGTGATTTTATTTCAGTAGCAAGTAGCACAGATTGGGACCTCTTTTAGGCAAGATGAAATGTTTCCAAAAGCCTTGTTACTCGTTGCCATCCATCAATCAACAAAGTACCTCAGTTGACTTGGGTTAGGAACTTTTCCCCACACACTATTGAAATTCATGAGACTAGCTCAAACAATTTGGAAGTAAGATGAAGCTATATTTATAGCAAAGCAAATATGTACAAGCATATATATATATATATATGCACAATATAGTTAGCAGTATTTGCAATTATATACAAATCAGAAATAATACAGAAATTCAAAGTCCCTCTCAGACAAAGGAAATTGCCCAGAAGGGCTCAAAGCTGCCCATCTCTTTCTCCCTCTTTATGTCCCAGACAGAGAAACACAACAAGCAGAAAAGCTTACATTATTTTCTGTTAGCCAAGATGAATGGAAAGATTAACTTAGAGTGCAGTTAAGAGGAAGTGATTAGATCCACTGACACAGACCACACTGAGAAAGATTATTTACATTTCAGCTTTTTTTTTTTCCCTCTTAGCAAACTAATGAATAATATAGATCTCATCACTATCTTCTTTTCACATCAAAGATCTTATTTCTCTTGTTAGAATGTTCCAGTTAGCCTCAAAGCAGCAAGTTCAGTCTACTGACAACAGGTCTTTAATGCTACATAGAAGTGTGAGCAAACTTGAGACTAAGAACTCCAAAGCCATGCAAAACTGAATAATGGATGAGCAAGCAGGGTATGCAGTAGATATTGTGGACAGCAAAAGTAGTGTATTCTTCAAACCGAAAAGAAAACTTCCAGTCAGTATAAGATCACCAGCAGAAGGAAAATTAGAAGAATTAGGAAGTACAGAGCAGGCTAAAACCCACCATACTTACGTGCCCAGATGGCCAGTAGGACAAGGGAGGTTATTCTGCCCCCGTACTCAGCACTGGTCAGGCCACACCTTGAGTGTTGTGTCCAGTTCTGGGCTCCTCAATTCAAGAGCACTGATGAGGTGCTGTAACGTGTTGAGAGAGGGGGAACAAAGCTGGTGAGGGGCCTGGAACACAAACCCTATGAGGAGAGGCTGAAGGAGTTGGGGGTATTTAGCCTGCAGAAGAGGAGGCTCAGGGGTGACCTCACTGCTGTCTACAACTACCTGAAGGGAGGCTGTAACCAGGTGGAGTTTGGCCTCTTCTGCCAGGCAAGCAGCAACAGAACAAGAGGACACAGTCTCAAATTGTGCTTGCTATTATGATGAAGTTCTTCACAGAGAGAGTGATTTCCCATTGGAATGGGCTGCCCAGGGAGGTGGTGGACTTTCTGTCCCTGAAGGTGTTCAAGAAAAGCTTGGATGAGGCACTTAGTGCCTAAAGGTGATAGATCGGCCTGGATGATCTTGGAGCTCTCTTCCAACCTGCTTGATTCTATGATTCCATGATAAGACTTCAAAAGCCCTAGGAATGTGATGGGGGAGGGCTATGTACATGGGTTGTTAGAGCTACTGTTAAGTGGTACAATAAGCTGCAATCTAGAAAGTTCTAAAATACATGTATGTAATAGTATAGCTACAGGAGCTTAAAACAGACCTGCAGTCCAATTGAACTGATACTCAGATTCAGCAAAAATAGAAGCTTGCATACACATTTCATCTGGGAAGTGTGTGGTGGCCAAGGATGCTGGGGCAAGTGGAAAACTGAGACTGAGCTACACCACAGATGTGCTGGGCCAGCACCCTGGTTCAGGTCCTTCTTGGAAAGTGCCACTACTGGTGTTGGATGTGGAAACCATGTGTCAAAGTCTGTGCCTAGTCTTAGTGTAATTTGTAGTTAGACACTACCAAAATTTCTATGAGAATTTATGCTAGTAACCTGTAGTTCTGAAAAGACCACAGGAGAACCATGGTGACACTGTAGCTCTCCTTGGTGTGGGATGGTGTACACTTGCTGGTTGCGCTAAAGGAGCTGAGTGTATCTGCTCTGTAGATAATGCATTCTTCAACTTTCTGAAGAGACCATCCAAGTTTTGTGTAGTGGAGTCATCCTGGAACCTAATTACCAGACCCTGAAAACAGAATCACAGAATGTCAGGGGATGTTTTGGGTTTTTTTGAGGGGTTGTGGGGTTTTTTGTTTGTTTGTTGGTGTTTGTTTGTTTGTTTGTTTTGTGTACATGTGAAATTAGAGTTTAAGTTGTATGGTTGGACTGGATGATCTTGGAGGTCTTTTCCAACCTGGTTGATACTGTGATTCCATGACTTATAAGTTGGGCTCAGTAATCAAAAAGGTTTTTTTTTTCCAACCTAGTTAATTCTGTGATTTTGTGATTCTATGACTTGTGGCATATAACTTCACAGAACTACAGAATGTCAGAGGCTGGAAGGGAGCTCCAAAGCTCATCCAGCCCAACCTCCCTGCCACAGCAGGATCGTCTGTATTAGAATACACGGAAACACATCCAGGTAGGTTTTGAATATCTCCAGAGAGGAAGACTCCACATCCACCCTGGGCGGCCTGTGCCAGTGTTCTGTCATCTTCACATTCCTCCTCATGTTTACATGACACTTCCTGTGTCTCAGCTTCCACCCATCACCCCTTGTACTGTCACTGGGCATCACCCAGCAGAACCTGGCTGCATCCTTCTGGCACTCATCTTTATATATTCATAAACATTAATGAGGTCACCTCTCAGTCTCCTCTTCTCCAGCTTTAGATGGAAATACCGAGCTGGGAGCAGGAGTTCACAGGGTCTCCTCTGTTTTACATCTATAGCACAAAGTCTAAAAGTATAAATACTAGGAGAGGGGATTCTCCCAGACAACCAGCAACAGAACAAGGGGACACAGTCTCAAGTTGTGCCGGGGGAAGTATAGGCTGGATGTTAGGAGGAAGTTCTTCACAGAGAGAGTGATTGGCATTGGAATGGGCTGCCCAGGGAGGTGGTGGAGTCACTGTCCCTGGAGGTGTTGAAGCAAAGCCTGGCTGAGGCACTTAGTGCCATGGTCTAGTTGAGTGGCTAGGGCTGTGTGCTATGTTGGACTGGATGATCTTGGGAGTCTCTTCCAATATGGTTGATTCTATTCTATTCTATTCTATTCTATTCTATTCTATTCTATTCTATTCTATTCTATTCTATTCTATTCTATTCTATTCTGCATGTGGAAAATGCAATGCTGTCTCTACAAGTGCTAGTAGACTGCATCACTGGTGCAGCTTTTGTGTCTCCTAAGTCAACTGAAAGAGGAAGGATTTTTTTGTAAGAACATTCAAAAAAACATTCTAAAAAAGAGAGTGCTGGCAAAAAAAGTCTAGAAGAACCAACTAAGACACAGTTTCTCATTTCATGGAATGAAGGGGAAAGGGGAAAAAAAGAAGAGGAAGAAACAATATATAAGGAGAGCAGAACTGTAAAACAGTACAAACTCTGCAAGTCGGGCTCCTTAAACTTGTCTCATATTATCTGGATTTATCATTTGAAAACTGAATTGACAGAATATGAAAGACATGGACTTGTGTAACAACAGAATCATCTGTTGGTTTTGGGTGGACTTTTGTTTTTCCTAGAAAACATCAAGTGTTAAATTGCTGTAATTCAAAGAGAAAGAATAAAATGTAGCCAAAACATAATCAAGAAAAATATTCAAAGCATATCATGGTGAAAAAAATGATAGTTTGAGTTGGAGCTGGACAGAATGAGGCCCCGGAGATGCCTCCAGCAGGAAGCCTTTGCACTGCTGGAGATGATGCAGCTTAAGGGAGTATCTGCAAGACAGAGAAGGCCAACAAAAAGCCTTCTAGGTTGAAAGGGAGAAATCACGAGAGGGATACAAGGACACTTGCAGCATGTGAGCAGCTGCTATATACCACAAGGAAAAGCAACAGGCAGAAGCAGAACTGTTTGTCTTTCTTACTAGATAGGGAGAGAGTACAAAACAAAAGCCTGGTGCGAAGTAGATAAACAGAGAGGCAAACACATTTTGCTTCTGGAAGCCACTGAAGCCTTGGCTTACATTTTGCTTCTCCTCACTATTCTTCCCATCATTCTCATTTTACTCTTCTACTTTTATTGTTTACACAGCATTTCTGTCTCATGTGCTGTCTCTCTGGGTTGCGCAAACATTTGCTTTGTGCACTACTCATTTCCTCTCTTGTGTGTGTAAAGAGAGGAGTTTTTATTTTTATACTAGAATCTGTAATAAAGGAAGTAAAAATACTTCAAGGGGAAACACAAAGCAGTGTAGCAGAAGTCATCTCTTTGACTATGAGAGGTGGAAGATTCATTGTACATGCTTCTCTTTTCACAAACATGCCTGCTGATAAGATATTAACAGGGAGTGAGAGCCCTGTGGGATAACTTGAAATGGAAGAATTACTGCTTGCCAGGCACAACCAGTAATGGAAGAGTTACTGGACAAGATGTATTGCACAGATTCTGTGGGACACAATGATTAATTCTCTCTGTGAAAAAAGTTGTTTGATTGCATCTCTGCTGTTGACATTTTCTCTCCTCCCAATCGCTGCATCAGATAAATCTTCTCAAAGAGCACTGACAAGCTGAAGTAACAACACAGCAGTGTCGAGGAGACTCCAGCACTTCCCCTTCCTTTGAGAGAGATGTCTTTGCATAAGATATATTTGTTTGCTCTTTTCCTCCTTCCTATCCATCAACTGCAGTGGTTGTGTCAGACAGAAACATTTTGCAAAGTGGATTGGATTTAGGCAGGATTAAAACAACCTCTAATTGCAGGTTAAGTCCTCTCTGTATCTGACACTTGTCACAACAGTGGTGTTAAACTGGTGAAATATTTTCTTTTCTAAAATAAGTGCAAATAAATACTGAGGTACTGGCACTTGTCGAGTCATAGATTCATAGAATAGAATCAGAGGATCATAGAATCAGTCAGGATTGGAAGGGACCATGAGGATCATCTAGTTCCAAACCCACTGCTGCGGGCAGGGACACCCTACCCTACACCAGGCTGGCCAGAGCCTCTTCCAGCCTGGCTTAAAACACCTGCAGGGATGGGGCCTCAACCACCTCCCTGGGCAATCCATTCCAGCCTCTCACCTCTCTCATGCTCAACAACTTCCTCCTCATGTCCAGGCTGAATCTCCCTGTCTCTGGCTTTGCTCCATTCCCCCTAGTCCTGTCACTCTCTGATAGCCTAAAAAGTCCTTCCCCAGCTTTTTTGGAGGCCCCCTTCAGATACTGCAAGGCCACAAGAAGGTCACCTGGGAGCCTCCTCTTCTCCAGACTGAACAGCCCCAACTCTTCCAGTCTGTCCTCATAGCAGAGCTGCTCCAGCCCTCTGAGCATCCTTGTGGCCCTTCTCTGGACATGCTCCAGTGTGTCCACCTTCCCCTTGTAATAGGGACTCCTGAACTGGATGCAGTACTCTAGGTGGGGTCTCAGCAGAGCAGAATAGAGTCCTCTACAGAGGAGCTCTCCCTAAAAAGGGAAAGGAATGGGCACTAAGGGGGAAGCATGTCATTGACTTAACACTGATGTTTATTGCACGTGTGTAGAAATGGTGGGGGCGGGAAGTGAAGGGAAAGAAATTGTTGATCTAACCCAAGAACAGGCTGTCTAATATCAGAGGAAGATGATAACACGAGACACATTTCTCACGTTTCCTTATTTGCTGTTGTGCAAAAATAACCAAGTCTGATAATCCTCTCTGCCCTGACCTTACAGAGAGATTTCTTAAAAAAAAAAAAAAAAAAAAAAAAAAAAAAAAAAAAAAAAAAAAAGTCCATTCCAAACAGTGCTTGGAAAATAGATTAAAAATAATAAAATATATGTATATTTTTAATCCAATAACTGTGGTCTGTGTTCAGGATGCCTGAGGCTTGTATTTAATTAATGCTTTTGTTTTCCAAGGAAGCGTACATGGTTTATTAGCCCATGGAATAGTTACGTGAAAGGGAAAAAAACATTCTGTTGAGAGTCAGATTTAGCTCCATGATGTAAACAGTACAAAGTAAAAGAGTTTAGCTGAGGGCAACATTTCTTTAATATACTCATGGGACAAACTGTTTGCTGAGTCATGATGCAGTATACTACACATTTGAAATCAAACTAAATTGCAAGCTGGAAGGAAAATCTCTGTGGATACTAAATTGCAGATTGGTCTCAGACTGTGGCATTATACAAGGAGTTTACTCAAACTCAATTCTACCTTTGTGGGGTAGGCATGGCCTAACTCAGAGTTTAAATAACAACCTCTCCAGTTCTTCATACTTCCCACAATAATTTTGTTTTGTGTTGTTTTGTTTTGTTTTCCTTTGGTTTTTTGTTTTGTTTGTTTGTCTTGTTTTCTAAGCTGTCTACAACTACCTGAAGGGAGGTTGTAGCCAGGTGGGGGTTGGTCTCTTCTCACAGGCAACCAGAAGTAGAACAATGAGACAGGGGACGTTGAGGCTGGATGATAAGAGGAAGTTGTTAGCAGAGAGAATGATTGGCATTGGAATGGGCTGCCCAGGGAGGTGGTGGAGTCACCATCCCTGCAGGTGTTCAAGCAAAGCCTGGATGAGACACTTAGTGCCATGGTCTAGTTGAGTGGCTAGGGCTGGGTGCTAGGTCAGATTGGATGATCTTGGATATCTCCTCCAACCTGGTTGATTCTATAGTTTTATTCTACTCTATGATTTTATTTTGGGTTTGGAACATTGAGTGGCTGTGTTTCTTGTCTGTATTTGGAATAAAACAGAAATAAATGAGCAAAGAGATTTATATCCAACATTACAATGCATAAAAATTGCCATAAAGACTTTTTCTTAGTACCTTCAGTGTTGTGGGATTTAAAGGAAACAGGGTAGCTGAAAATAATCACTAATCTTTTTAAATGGAATTCTACAGTGTTATGAATCTTCTCTGCTTCTTCAAAAGTGTTGACATTTCTTGTTTGGAAATAATCGCTTCCTTCTTACAAGTAAATCCTGTGTGCCTGATACAGTTCAAAGACCAAAGACCACTGCTTCTTTCTGCAAGGCTGGGGTTCTAAGAAGCCAGTTTGTTACTTTCAGATTTTGGTTTTGAGGCAAAGAAAGAAGGAAAGAAAGGAATTGTTCACCTCCCCCCCCTCCATTTTAGTTTCTTCTCTCCAAAATACACTTCCTATCTTTCCCTGGTTGCTTCAGCATTCAGAATTGCAAAGCATTGGAACCTGGCTGCTGAGTGGGAAAGAGGGAGAGTTGTGCACTTTCAGTAGGAAAACCTCTATTCCTACAAACAACGTGGTCTTTTCCACCTGAAAAGAGCTGATTGAGAAACACTGCCTCTAACAGGTCTTCTGATCACTGGGCTGGGGAACCTGCGGTTAGGACTGAGTTCATAGAGTGATTTGCTGAGAATGTTTAACCCCTTACAAAAAGTCTGTAAAACCTGGGATTTGGGAAATGGATCAGGGAACAACAAACTGAAAGAAAATGGAAAAGTCAGCATGAGCTGTCAAGAGATAAAAGTGTTTTTGGGGGAACAAGAACAGTGGTAGTCTGATTCCTCACAGAGCCACTAATGACTTTGTGAAAGAGAAGAGAGGATTCCAGACATGTCTGTAAATATTACACTAGTCTATTTATTACTCAGTGGCCTAAAGTCACATTATATAGACTATTGAAGGTCAGCAATTACAAAGACTCCTGGTCACTTGTTAACTACTTGCTTTTATTTCATTGCTACAGTAAAAGAGTAACTTAGACTACAGATTAAGCCATGTTAAGCACAGGGGTCTGATAGACCAGAAATGACCGTGCTGCTAGGGACAGGAGATTGCAAAATGCAGATAGAGAAGGGAATGGGAAAGAGCAAAAATAAGACAGCCTCTTGGTCACTCCTCTTTTTCCTCCCAAATCTCCTCCTACAGCTGGACTAGAAAACTTCTTAGTCTATTATAGATGTAGATCTCCTATTAAAAAGCCCTGTGAGGAGAGGCTTTTGGGTAGCTGTACATGGGTAGATGACTGGGTTATGGTACCTGTCCTCCTGAAGGGATTGTTCTGAAAATTTATCCTCCTGCTTTTAATTGTAGTATCTGATTAGAGTTTGGGAGTGTGCTCTTGAGCTCTAGTCAATTAATTACAAAAGGTAAAAAGATCATAGAATCGTAGAATCATAGAATCAACCAGGTTGGAAGAGACCTCCAAGGTCATCCAGTTCAACCTATCACCCATCCCTATCCAGTCAACCAGACCATGGCACTAAGTGCCTCATCCAGGTTTTTCTTCAACACCTCCAGGGATGGCATCGATACAGTCTGCAGAGGCATGAATAGCTCCTTGTCTTATCCCTGCCACTTGTGCATGGCCAGTACAAGGTTTGCTATACTTAATTCAGTGTTAATGTGAGCTGCTGCTTAGAATTTCAGAGGGAAAAGTTCCCTATGAAGCATTTCTTGGTTCCGTCTTTACAAAGAAAGACAAAAGGAGACATATTTTCATTAGATTGTGTTAGGGCCACTGACAGTTCTGCAGCTGGCTTTAGGAAAAGGGATGGTTTTTCAGAAAAGGACCCAAACCCCCCAATCCTAGAGAATGAACATGAGCTGATAATCAACTTACATCGGTAATTTAAGAACTCAGGCACAGTGTTACACTGTGAATTCAAAAATATCAGAGTAGCACCTTTAGAAGCAGAAGAAAACACATCTTTTCTCCGGCTCTTAATTCCTTCAAGCTAAGCAAAACACAGTGTGCTTGGAAAACCCAAAGAAATGAGCAAATACATCACCACAAGTACACAAGGTGGCTGCTTATTTGCATAGCTCTTCCTTTGTAGGGGAGTAAACGAGGAACTCCGTGAAGAAAACCAACCCAACCATATTAGCCATTGCAGATCGTTGCATTAACTTCCCCACTGAAATAGTGGATCCGTGGTCAGGCATAAATAAGTGTTCCAACTGACAAATATTTTTTCAAAACACATATACTTCCATTTTTATTGAATATAAAAAGGAGAAAATATATTCTGGTCAGGCTTATTTACAGGAGTGCAGAGGCATTAAAAAATGTGTAGAAGCAGCACTTAAGCACATTGCTTAGTAGTAGACTTGGAAGGTTTACATTTGGACTAGATAACTCTAAGGGTGTCCTCCAGTTTGAAGTATTCCATGACTCACTAAAGGTGAATTGGTCTGAAAACTCTGATTCTTCTGGGCTACTTCGAGGTTCCTGACAAAGTTGCCTTAGAATCATAGAATCATAGAATCAACCAGGTTGGAAGAGACCTCCAAGATCATCCAGTCCAATGTATTACCCAGCCCTATCCAATCACCTAGACCATGGCACTAAATGCCTCATCCAGTCTTTTCTTGAACACCTCCAGGGATGGTGATCCAAACTCCCTCCTGGAAAAAGGACATGCACAGAAGGTCTCAAAGCTACCCACCCTCTTTCTCCCTCTCTATCTCCCTTTCTAGCCAGAAACCAAAACAAACAAGTCAACAAAGCTTACATGTTAATTGTTAGTGGAGAGATTAGATCAGAGATATTAGAGCAGATCAAAGGAGAAACGAATAGGGCAAGGTCCCAAGACAAAGTGAGAGATTATTCCAATTAACCTCAAACCAGCACACCATGTGCGTATCCCATTGGGTCCCATGGACTTGAACTCTTTCATGGTCATCAGAACTTCAGTTTCGCTCTTTCATCCACATGCAGCTGAGATGAGTTTTAAAAGGTGGTCATGTACCACACAAAGAGCCTGCTGGGATACCTCTGAAAATCTAGCTGTAAAATGTAACGCTGAGATCCACTGAGAATTTTGGGATAACTATCTTATTTTCTTCTCTTTTTTTTTAATCTCATGAGAGATTGGAGCTGAGCTCTGTTGAAAAGCAGTACAGTGACTGTGGGTTCAAACAGTTACACATCCTTTTTAAAAAAAAGCTAGTTTCTCTATGCATACCTGCTAAGGAAGGGTGCTTTTTTCTTGGCTCAGTGTTTTGTGCCCACCACTAAAAACAGAACCCATGAAAGAAATAGAGAAAACAGCAAGTCAGAGGTGACCCCCACCACAGCTATAACAGAGACAGTCAGGAAAAGATGCAAAACCAAACCACCACCCCACATGCAGCAAAAAAAAAATCAACCCAGCCTACCATTCCCTTATGTATCTGGTCCTCACTGGAAACTTCAGTACTCCAATAGCTTTAGATTTGAATGGGTCCAGGTCCTAGGGACCAGTCTTGTTTAGTTCTGGGACCAGTCCTGCTCAACATCCCTGCCAGTGACATGGACAGCAGCACCAAGTGCACCCCCAGCAAGCCCGACAATGACACCAAGCTGTGTGGTGCAGCAGATGTGCTGGAGGGAAGGGATCCATCCAGAGGGACCTGGACAGGCTGGAGAGCCAACCCCGTGAGGTTTAACAAGACCAAGCAGTGCTCCACTGTTCAAACTTTGCTTCTTCCTTTGGAAGTGGCCTAAATAGCTCTAACACTACTTAAACACCAGAAGTAAGTTTTTCAGTGACCTGGGGCTAAAATCCTCTAGAAGAACAGAGAGCTAATTTTTCAGGATGTAGTCAGCTTGTGTGGGGTTGCAGCAAAGAGTTTCTTTTAAGTTAGAATTGCCTTGAGATTCCCATCCGCAAAATAGATGCCTGCAGACTTTCTTGAGAATAGAAACTATTTCCTGCCCCTCCCCCCAATTCCTTTTCTCCTAAAAACGTCTCTAGAAGAAAGAAGAGGCAATATCAGCCTTTCCCCCCTGTAACTAGATTGGGTTTTCATACATGTGCTAGACATCCAGGTGCTACTTCCTCTAGTTGACAGGCATTAGAATGACCTTTCTTGTTGCAGGAATGTGTTTTGAGTAGAGGGCAGGATACTGTTTAGTGAAGGAAAAGGTCATATTTAATATCTTCCAATGATTTTTTTCCCCTTTGCCATGGAAAAATGAAATTCTAGGAAGCAGTTGGGGCACTCAAGTCTCTGAGTTGGCAAAAAAGGTGGAAAATATAGGTTTGATATTTCAGTTTCTGAGATTCAGAAAAGGAATCCAAGGTGAGGATCATGCCTCAGTGCACTGACCACAGAGTCTTTGCCTGGAAGTGAATCTCTGTTGCAACTCTTTCTGGCCATGTTTTATGCATAATCTGATTTTTTGTTGAGTTTAGATCATAGTAGAATCATAGAATCAACCAGGTTGGAAGAGACTTGCAAGCTTATCCAGCCCAACCTATCCCCTCAGCCCTATCCATTCAACTAGACCATGGCAGTAAGTGCCTAGGTTAGGATTGATGCATGGAAGAAGTCAGTGATCAGAGGCAAGTTATATACCGAATGACTCAGACTACTCGAGATGTTCCTAGTCATACTGAAAAGCAGAAGTTTAATTGCTTGGAGTGTGTGAGAGTAAAAAGCTAAATCAATTTTAAAAAATCATGTGGTTCTTCTTTTGGCAGCAACTAAATATAGATTTTGAGGAAAGCAGTTTTGAAAATGGAGCACCTCTCTGCAGAGTAGATAGTGCAAGCAGCTCTCTTGCACTCTGGTCAGTGACTCTACTCTGACTGTTTAGCTACAGTTGACGCAATGTAAGCTGCCTCAAACTTACTACAGAGGGCAGCTGTCTCTGGAGTTCTCCAGATAGGTCTCTTGTTTGAAGGTGCAGCAGAATGTGCACAGTAAGTCTCACCTTTTGTGAAAACACTTGTAAAGCCATGGAAGAGGGAAGGGCAAATGGGGCCTTTTGGGGTTGTTGGCAAGCATGACTGATTCATGGAATCACAAATGTCAGGGACTGCCAAAGCTCATCCAGTCCAACTGCCCTGCCAAAGCAGGATCTCCTATGCACAGGAATGTGTCCAGGTGGGTTTTGAATACCTCCAGAAGGAGAGATTACACAACCCCCCTGGGCAGCCTGTTCCAGTGTTCTGTCACCCTCACAGGGAAAAAACTCTCCTCATGCTTAAATGAAACTTTCCATGCCTCAGCTTTCATCCACTGTCTCTTGTCCTGTCATCAGGCATCACCCAGCAGAGCCTGCCTCCATCCTCCTGGCACTCACCATTACGTATTTATAAACATTGATGAGGTCACTTCTCAGTCTCCTCTTCTCCAAGCAGCACAGCCACAGCTCCCTCAGGCTCTCCTCATAAGAGAGATGTTCCATTCCCTTCACCATCTTTCTAGCTCTGTGTTGGACTCTCTCAATCAGTTCTATGTCCCTCCTGAACTAAGGTGCCCAGAACTGGACACAGGACTCCAGATTTGGCCTCACCAGGGCAGCGTAGAGGGAGAGGAGAACCTATCTCAACCTACTAACCACAGCCCTTCTAATAACACCCTAGAATGGCATTGGCACTCCTGGCCACAAGAGCACATTGCTGGCTCATTCCTGCCAAACTCCTCCTATAGCTGCCCTTGTGTTAGGAGATTTGGCTTGTGTTAGTGGTCCGGTGAGTACACAGAGGGTCTGGTACTTCCTAAAAGACAAGGTTCCAATGCAGAGCAATTTATCATGTGTCAAAGGCAACTAAGATGTTGGATATACTGCTTGTTTGGCCAATGTGATTCCCATACACAAGAAGGGTCGTAAGGAGGAGCCAGAAAACTACAGAGCTGTGAGCCTGACCTCAGTGCCAGGCAAGGTCATGGAACAGGTCATCTTGGGTGCCATCACAAAGCACCTACAGAATAGTCAAGGGATCAGGCCCAGCCAGCATGGGTTTAGGAAGGGCAGGTCCTGCCTCACCAACCTGATCTCCTTTTATGATCAGGTTACCCGCCTGGTGAATATGAGGAAGGCTGTGGATGTAGTCTACTTGGACTTCAGCAAAGCCTTTGACACTGTCTGCCACAAGAAGCTCCTAGCCAAGGTGGCAGCTCATGGTTTGGACAGATTCACTCTGTGCTGGATCAAGAACTGGCTGGATGGCAGAGCTCAGAGAGTGGTGGTGAATGGTGCCACATCCAGTTGGCAGCCAGTCACAAGTGGTGTTCCCCAGGGATCAGTGCTGGGCCCAGTCCTGTTCAATATCTTTATTGATGATCTGGACAAGGGCATTGAGTCCAGCATCAGTAAGTTTGCAGATGACACCAAGCTAGGAGCAGGTGTTGATCTGTTGGAAGGTAGGAGAGCCCTGCAGAGGGACCTGGACAGGCTGGATGGGTGGGCAGAGGCCAATGGGATGAGATTGAACAAGGCCAAGTGCAGGGTTCTGCACTTCGGCCACAATAATCCCAAGCAGCACTATAGGCTGGGGACTGAGTGGCTGGAGAGCAGCCAGGAGGAAAGGGACCTGGGGGTACTGATAGATAGTAAGCTGAAGATGAGCCAGCAGTGTGCCCAGGTGGGCAAGAGAGCCAATGGCATCCTGGCCTGCATCAGGAACAGTGTGGCCAGTAGGACAAGGGAGGTTATTCTTTCCCTGTACTCAGCACTGGTCAGGCCACACCTTGAGTACTGTGTCCAGTTCTGGGCCCCTCAATTCAAGAGAGATGTTGAGGTGCTGGAACGTGTCCAGAGAAGGGCAACAAGGCTGGTGAGGGGCCTGGAACACAAATCCTATGAGGAGAGGTTGAGGGAGCTGGGCCTGTTTAGCCTGGAGAAGAGGAGGCTCAGGGGTGATCTTATTACTGTCTACAGCTACCTGAGGGGGCATTGTAGCCAGGTGGGGGGTGGCCTCTTCTCCCAGGCAACCAGCAATAGAACAAGGGGACACAGTCTCAAGTTGTGCCAGGGTAGGTATAGGCTGGATGTTAGGAAGAAGTTCTTCACGGAGAGAGTGATTGGCATTGGAATGGGCTGCCCAGGGATGTGGTGGAGTTGCCGTCCCTGGAGGTGTTCAAGAAAAGACTGGATGAGGCACTCAGTGCCATGGTCTAGTTGACTGGCTAGGGCTGGATGATAGGTTGGACTCGATGATCTTGGAGGTCTCTTCCAACATGGTTGATTCTATGATTCCATGATTTGCAGCTTAGTTGATCTGCACAAGCTGTGTGCATGTCTCCAGGTCCTACGCATCAAGCAGCCAAGCCAAATATAAATAATCTGCAGATTCTCCACTCAATCTTCCAGCTGCAGCAGTAATTAAGGCAGATGAAGTTCATTTTGGGGCAAAGGTGCTACAAAGCTACAGATTTTTGCAGTTGTCATGAACTAACAATTTTGTCTTAGGCAAGTCTCGAGTTGAGTTCAGTGCACAGTTTCACACCATTTCCTATTCAAGTTATTCTGTGGAGAAATAAAATGCTGGAGATATTTTAAGATTGTCTGCTAGACTTTTCACTGCTTAAACAAAACAACAACAAGAATTTGCACATACTATGATGTAGCTCATTCCTTCCACTTAGGATTGCCATCAGAATATAATTTATGACTTAGAGATGGATTCTGTGGTTTTGGACTAAGCAAATTCCCTCTGAAAGCAAAAGCATGAATTTTGAACTCAGCTTGGAATATTTCAACTCTATTGTCTGTTAGGACAAATAAACATCAGTGTTGCATGGATACATGTGTCATACTGCCTGAATCTCTATGTACAACACAAATTACTTTGAGCTTTAATAATCCCTCTATCTCCTTTGCTATTGCTTGCATCTTCTGCTCCTTTCAAACACAATTATTTTGGATTCAGAGGGAATAAGTTATTTGTAATGAGTGACCAGGCTATCAAACAACCCACTTACATCAGTTTCTATCTGCAGAAAAATGCCTTAAGAGAACCCTTCCAAAAGAAAAAAAAAATCCTCTGCAGAAAGGAAACAGCAGAAGCATCCTGTGTTTCTCTGCAGTTCAGCAGTACTCATTGCCAACACCAACACTGTATACTTTCAGAGCCATGTTTTTCTTATGCTGTGCCTTCTGAGGTTACATCGGGCAAACCAGTTTGGTACCAAAGTCCTCCATACACGTTGATATGATTTTGGATGTTTTTTTCTTCCTTGCTTGTCCTTGGAAAAGCAATTGCAACACCTTTATCAGTCTAACATGTAAAGAAAGGGATGTAATAAACCCTCTTTTTAATCTTTTCATGAACTGGTGAGAACACCAAAACAGTCAAGTAGTAGAATAACAGTGTAAGAAATCATTTACACACAGAAGTGACCAATGTCCAAGAAGTGACAATAAAATGTTTCTGACATGTATGTGCTGCTTGTTTTGCTTAGAATGTATTTTGAAATATACTTTAAAGAACCCCTCAAGGACGGATTTGTTTTTGATGTTGAAATAATCCTTCGTGGCTGCCCTTTGTGTGAGAACCTGATGTGTATTGGTGATGGGAAATGCTTGTTTCTGAGAAAGTCTTGAAAGGACATTTTTAATGTTCAGGCTGTTGGGGTTTATTTTGGTTTGGGTTTATTTTTGGGGTTTTTTTTTGTGTGTGTGAATTAGAGTATAAGTTATGTGACTTATAGGCTGGACTCAATGATCAAGAAAACACTGGATGAGGCATTTAGTGCCACGGTCTTGTTGACTGGACAGGGCTGGGGGATAGGTTGGACTGGATGATCTTGGAGGTCTCTTCCAACCTGGTTGATTCAATCATTCTATGATTCTATGATCTCAAAGGTTTTTTCCAACCTAGCTAATTCTATGACTCTGTGATTCTGTGATGTGTGGTATATAACTTCATAGAGTCACAGAATGTTAGGGCCTGGAAGGGATCTCCAAAGCTCATCCAGTCCAACCCCCCTGCCAGAGCAGGATCTCCTATACCAGGTTACACAAGAATGCACCCAGGTAAGTTTTGAATATCTCCAGAGAGGGAGACTCCACAACCCACCCTGGGCAACCTGTTAAAGTGTTCTGTCAGTCTCACAGGAAAACAATCCTCCTAATGTTTAAATGAAACTTTCTGTGCCTAAGCTTCCACTCATTGGCCTTGTCCTGTCATCAGATATCACTGAACGGAGCCTGGCTCCATCCTTCTGCCTCGCACCCTTTACATATCTATAACAATTGATGATGTCACCTCTCAGTCTCCTCCTCTCTTGCAGGTTTAAGAACTGAGATGGGCTTATCACATTTATAACAGCATTTTCCCAAGTACAGTTTTTGAAAAGAACACAAGATTTGTTTTTTCTAACTATTTAAAGAAGGATTCTTTCCAGTTAGACAGGAGGAAGAACATCTCCTAAAGGGCATGTTGTAGCAGTTTTCCTAATACAGTCTTTATTATTTTTCAGCAGCCAGCATAATGTTATAGAACAGCATTAAATGAAATAAGATGATTACTACTGTCCTGCATGCATTTGGCTGTGTCACAGGACTCTTTTGTTCTGAGAGTAAATTTATTTTGTAAAGTTCTTTTTACTCTTTTAAAAGAATATGTGAAACAGGTAACTATTTCTTCTACTGGTAGATACTTCTTAGGATAATTTCTTGGATTCTTAAGAATCCAAAAAGTTTTGTTTGTTTGTTTTCAGAATAATCAAACAAATAATAGCAGTGACATTAAAACCTTCAAATTGCCATTTTGGGAGCGAGAGAACACAGAGAGAATGATTAGCATTGGAATGGGCTGCCCAGGGAGGTGATGGAGGTGTTCAAATAAAGCCTGGCTGAGGTACTTAGTGCCATGGTCTAGTTGGTTGGATAGGGCTCGGTGCTAGATTGGACTGGATATGATCTTGGAGGTCTCTTCCAATTTGGTTGATTCTATTCTATTCTATTCTATTCTATTCTATTCTATTCTATTCTATTCTTTATGCACACAAAGTTTCAAGTTTTAAAACTATCTACTATGAGATCTTCCTTACTGTTCAAATCTTTTGGGAGTGGCACTTCTTTTATGTCACAGGTGAACAAAAGAAACTCCTGGGAACTTTTTCGAAGCCTGGATCTGCTACTGCAGCACATAATTAACTGGTTATGTTCCCCACAGACATATGCAGACTGATTCCTGATTTTAGAGCATCCAGTCATCATTCCAGCTTTACCGTCTCAGTTGTCTCTACTGCCTCAGTAGTGCACTAAACTGAGCTTTCACATGGCTGTGAAAGATGTCTCTGGAAGGGACCTCAAAAGATCATGGAATCATAAAATCAACCAGGTTGGAAGAGACCTCCAAGATCAGCCAGTCCAATCTATCACCCAGCCCTAGCCAACCAACTAGACCACAGCATTAAGTGCCTCAGCAAGGCTTTTTTTGAACACCTCCAGGGATGGCAACTCCACCACATCCCTGGGCAGCCCATTCCAATGCCAATCACTCTCTCTGACAACAGCTTCCTCCTAACATCCAGCCTAGACCTCCCCTGGCACAACTGGACACTGTGTCCCCTTGTTCTGTTGCTGGTTGCCTGGCAGAAGAGACCAACCCCCCACCTGGATACAACCTCCCTTCAGGCAGTTGTAGACAGCAATGAGGTCACCCCTAAGCCTCCTCTTCTGCACACCCCCAGCTCCCTCAGCCTCTCCTCACAGGGCAGTGCTCCAAGCTCCTCACCAGCTTTGTCACTCTTCTCTGGACACCTTCCAGCACCTCAACATCTCTCTTCAATTGAGGTGCCCAGAACTGGACACAGCACTCAAGGTGTGGCCTGACCAGTGTTGGGTACAGGGGAAGAATAACCTCCCTCGTCCTACTGGCCACACTGTTCCTGATGCAGGCCAGGATGCCATTGGCTCTCTTGGCCACCTGGGCACACTGCTGCCTCATCTTCAGCTACTACCTATCAGCACCCCGTGGTCCCTTTCTTCCTGGCTGCTTTCCAGCCATTCTGTCCCCAGCCTATAGCGCTGCTTGGGATTGTTGTGGCCAAAGTGTAGAAAGCAGCACAGATCCTCTGGTCCAACCCCCCTGCCAGAGCAGGATATCTAGAGCAGATCATGCTGGAACACATCCAGATGGTGCTTGAATATCTCCAGAGAAAGAAACCCCATAACCCCCTGGGTAGTCTGTTCCTGTGTTCTTCTGTCCCTCACAGTGAAAAAAATCCTTTTCAGGTTCACATGGAACCTCCTATGCCTCTACTTCCAACCATTGCCCCTTGTCCTGTCTTTGGGTGTCACCCAGCAGAGCCTGGCTTCATCCTGCTGGCACTCACCCCTTACATATTTAGAAACAGGAATGAAGTCAGCCCTTAGTCGTCTCCTCTCTAAGCTGAAAACCCTCATCTCTTTCAGGCTCTCATAATTAGAATGTTCAACTTAATCATTTTTGTACCTCTAAGCTGGACTCTCTCAAGCAGCTCCCTGTCTTTGATCTGGAGGTCCCAGAACTGGACACAATACTCCAGATGAGGCCTCACCAGGGTAGAGGGGAAGGAGAGCCTCCCTCGACTTACTAACCACTCTCCTTCTAATACACCCCAGAATGGCATTGGCCTTCCTTGCCACGAGAGCACACTATTGGCTCATGACCATCCTTCCATCCGCCAGGACTCTCATGTCCTTCTCCCCTTTGCTGCTCGCCAGCAGGACAGTCCCCAACCTATGCTGAGCCATGGGATTGTTTTTTCCTAGGTGCATGACTCTACACTTGCCTCTGTTGAACTTCATTCAAATTCTGCCTGACCAACTCTCCAGGTAGTGTGAAGCTCTGCTAGCTCTTGGGGTGCTTCAGTTTGCTTCTCAAGCACAACGTAGAGGTGTCTTATGCTTTCCTGGGGCTGCTCTGTCTGGAGAAGAATGAGAGGAGATCTGATCAATGTGTATAATTGTCTGAGGGGTGGGTGTCAAGTGGCTGAGGCCAATCTCTTTTCGCTGCTCAGCAGCAATAAGCTAAGGAGCAACAGCTACAAACTGGAAGAGAGAAGGTTTCAGGTCAACATGAGGAGAAACTTCCTTGGTGTGAGGATGACAGAGCCCTGGAGCAGGCTGCCCAGAGAGGTTGTGGATTCTCCTTCTCTGAGGACATTCCAAACCCACCTGGATGCATTCCTGTGTGAACTACCCTAGAGCATCCTGCCTTGGCAGGGGCTTTGGACTCAATGATCTCTGAAGGCCACTCCCAATTTCCAAAGTTCTGTGATTCCTCCCACAGTGTGCCACAGTACACCAGATATTTTAGCTTTTCAGTAATGGTGAAGGTTCCTTCTTTGGTCTATGAAATCTATGGATTTATAGACATTTCAGACCTGTTGTAACAATATCCCTCTTGCTGAAATAGTGGAAACCTTTCTGTTAATTGTGACTAGCCTTGGGAGAGTGGCTTCCTTCCTGAATTTCTGTTTTATTATTCTGGACAGTTGCTTTTCCTCTTACTGACAAATGTTCCAGGTCATTGTTGTAACCTCAAGAACCTTTTCGACTACAGGGCAGTACCAATATCTGCTCTCATTTCACATGGAAATGTCACAGTATTCAGTAGCACCAAAAGTGAAACTTGGTTCCTCTCTCTTCACTCTTATTTTCTTCAGATTGAATTACTAAAGTGCCAAGACCTGGAAGTGTTGCAACATCCTGGTGGTGCTCTCTGCCTACATCCATTCCATCTGCCAGAAGTGGAGAAGATTATTTTGATGACTCAGAATTGGGAGGGTGCTGGGGTAAGAATGATGACTGTAGCTAAAGTGCCATCCCTCTGATGGAGCTGTGCTTTTAATTCACTGTAATTAGCAATGAGGGTGTGAGTGTGTGCATGTGGAACTGGACACCACTACTCATTTTAGCACCATTACAGGCTCTTTCTACCTCCTCCAGAACCCTGTGGAATTTCAGTACTGAATTTTGTAACATGTTTGTGTTCTTCAGTGAGTGTCTCCAAAACTAACAAAAGAGGAGTAAAGGCAGGGAAGTGGATGAGAAAAATAGAATCATAGAATCAACCAGGTTGGAAGAGACCTCCACCATCATCCAGTCCAACCTATCCCCCAGCCCTAGCCAATCAATCAGACCATGGCACTAAGTGCCTCATCCAGGCTTTTCTTGAACACCTCCAGGGACAGTGCCTTCACCACCTCCCTGGGCAGCCCATTCCAATGCCAATCACTCTCTCTGTGAAATAAAAGACAGCCAAATATCCCTGCCAAGTTCTGCAAAAGCTGTGTGCCTGGGTCTGTTACTCAGGTCCCTTGGGCATTGCTGGTGGGCCATAAGAAATTACAGAGGTTTACAGAGGTCTAATTATTAGCACTAGGGCATATGGTTGCTGGATGATCTGCTGGGAAACCTAAGTGAAATATTAAAAACATCTTTGTTTTTCTTACCACGGGACTCTGACAGACAGGCCATGTACTGCAGGCTGAAATCACCACAGGTTGTTGTGTTCCCAGTAAGAACAAAGGAGGAAAGAATGGGGAAACTGCTGTCTTGTCATCTGCTGCTCATCATTCAAGTTCAGCAAAGTCAGCTCTACCTTAAGGGAGGGAAATGAGGAATATCAGAAAATAGGCCTGATCTCTGCCTGTTTCTCCTGCAGCCATCCAAGGTGAAGGGTCCATGGTGGGGGTGGTTGAAAGAAATAAGTGCCAGGCAGGAGTCTGGGAGGGAGTCCTGGAAGAAGCCAGAGAATAGACTGGGAAGGCTGTGGGCTGCACTGGGGAAATTTACTTGAGCTCTGGAAGCAGCATCACAATCTTGTCCTCTCTCACCACATTCCCTGCATAAGCAGACAGCAGCCTGCTCCTTTCTGCTCTGTCTCAGTCTCCTGTGTAAAAAGCTTTTCTTGGCTGCGTGTGCTCCTGTGTCATTACTACTTTCAGGCCACCTGGACTCTGTGGATGAGTTTCATGGACATAGATGTTTCTTGGCCACAAGGTAATTACATCTTAACCCTGTTGCCTTGACACACTTCTTGCCTTGACCTGCAAAGTCCTGATAAAGATATATCACAGAATCACTCAATGTCAGGGAATGAAAGGGACCTTGAAAGCTCATCCAGTCCACCACTCCTGCTAGAGCAGGATCACCTATACCAAGTTACACAGGAATGTGTCCAGATGGGACTTGAGTATCTCCAGAGAGAGAGACTCCACAACCCCCATGGCAGCCTGTTCCAGTGTTCTGTCACTCTCACAGTGAAAAAACTCCTCATGTTTAAATGAAACTTCCTATGCCTCAGTTTCCACCCAGTGCCCCTTGTCCTGCCACTGAGCATCACTGAGCAGAGCCTGGCTCCATACTCTCACCACTCACCCTTCTTCTCAATTTCATCATCTCCCAAACCATATCTAGGTTTGTGCTGCTCTAGGTGCAGAACCTTACAGGAACTTTACCTCGCTGTTCTGCACCTAGTGGCCTATCAACTTGATGCTGCATTTGAAACTGATTTGAGGTCAATGACAGCATCCTATGATGATCAAAGTTTCCAGGTAGTTTGCTTCCTCTGCAGGTTTGATTCCAACCCAGTGGTCAGAGTGTCGTGGGTGATCTTGATATTATTCTGTAAAGATCTAAAGGCAGATGTACAACCAGGTATCAACCTCTCCTTCTTGGTCCACCAACTTGTCCTGCTGCCTGGATCCCTTCACACACAGATTTCCCTGCCCTTAAGCACTCCGCTTTGTTTCCCAAGGTGGTTTCCAAGAGCTGCATAGGCTCAAGAAATAACCAAATATCATTCCTGGTAGCTTCTTGGTACTGTGCAGTCTTATAAATAGACTTTTCCTTTGTGGTCTGATAATTTTTCTCTGCTAGTGTTGATCAAGCAAAACCACTAAGACTGTCAGTGAGAGGAAGGCATTATTTACATTATATTTTGACCAAGTGAACGCCCTGATAAACTAGGTCACAGAGGACATAGATCCTGCTTGTTTTTTTCTTGTGGATCTCAGCTTTTTTTTTTTTTTTAAATGCTTACTGTGTCCCCTTGTCCTACTGCTGGTTGCCTGGGAGAAGAGACCAACCCCCACCTGGTACTCCCAGGTCCCTCTCCACAGGGCTGCTCTCCAGCAGATCACCTCCCAGCCTGTACTGGTGCAGTTTATTATTCCTCCCCAGGTGCAGGACTCTGCACTTGTCCTTGTTGAACCTCATTTGGTTCCTCTGTGCACAGCTCTTGGTCCATCTCTCACTGGATGACCACACAGCCTTCAGCTGTATCAGCCAAGCCTCCCACTTTGATGTCATCAGCAAACTTACTGAGCAGAGACTCTGCACTCATCAGTGTCATTGATGAAGATGTTGGACACCATCATTTCAAAGTAGAACATGTAGGACTTTAAATGAGGAAACATTTTTAAGTGACTGAGCAGTTAAAACCACATCCATAAATCTGAAATACAGAGCTTTGTGTATGCAGACTATGCACATGAAATAAATGTTCTGAGTTTTTTCTGTAATTACATGAAAATAATTTTATTTTGATCACCTCCTCACAAAAAAATTCCTGTTAAAGGATGATTTGTAAAAATGTTTTTGCTGTACAAAGGTAAGAAGCCTGTTCAGCATCTTTATTGACGATCTGGATGAGGGGATTGAGTCCAGCATCAGTAAGTTTGCAGATGGCACCAAGCTAGGAGCAGGTGTGGATCTGTTGGAAGGTAGGAGAGCCCTGCAGAGGGACCTGGCCAGGCTGGATGGGTGGGCAGAGGCCAATGGGATGAGATTGAACAAGGCCAAGTGCAGGGTTCTACACTTTGGCCACAACAACCCCAAGCAGTGCTACAGACTGGGGACTGAGTGGCTGGAGAACAGCCAGGAGGAAAGGGACCTGGGGGTACTGATAGATAGTAGACTGAAGATGAGGCAGCAGTGTGGCCAGGTAGCCAAGAGAGCCAATGGCATCGTGGCCTGGATCAGGAACAGTGTGGCCAGTAGGACAAGGGAGGTTATTCTTCCCCTGTACTCAGCACTGGTCAGGCCACACCTTGAGTGCTGTGTCCAGTTCTGGGCTCCTCAATTCAAGGGAGATGTTGAGGTGCTGGAATGTGTCCAGAGAAGGGTGATGAAGCTGGTGAGGGGCCTGGAGCACAGCCCTGTGAGGAGAGGCTGAGGGAGCTGAGGTTGTTTAGCCTGGAGAAGAGGAGGCTCAGGGCAGACCTCATTGCTGTCTACAACTACCTGAAGGGGCATTGTAGCCAGGTGGGGGTTGGTCTCTTCTGCCAGGCAACCAGCAACAGAACAAAGGGACACAGTTGTGTCTCAAGTTGTGCTGGGGGCAGTATAGGCTGGATGTTGTTAGGAAGTTGTTGGCAGAGAGAGTGATTGGCATTGGAATGGGCTGCCCAGGGAGGTGGTGGAGTCACTGTCCCTGGAGATGTTCAAGAAAAGGCTGGATGAGGCACTTAGTGCCATGGTCTGGTTGACTGGACAGGGCTGGGTGCTAGGTTGGACTGGCTGATCTTGGAGGTCTCTTCCTACCTGGTTGATTCTATGATTCTATGATTCATATTCAGCTGTTTGTCAACTGAAGCCCCCACATCCTTTTCTCCCAGTCAGCTTTCCAGCCACACTTCATCAGACTTGTAGCATTTCTTGGGATTGTTGTGGCCCAAGCACAGGACCTGGCACTTGGCCTTGTTGAAACTCATCCTATTAACATTGGCCCATCCATCCAATCTATGCAAATCCCTCTGTAGACCCTCCCTACCCTCCAGCAGATCAACACTGCCACCTAACTTGGTGTCATCTGCAAACTCACTGCTAAAACACTGCTATTTCTTCATCAGGGTCAGCAATAAAGATGTTAAACAGAAGTGGTCCCAACACTGTGCCCTGAGAGACACCACTCGGGCTCAGCTTCCAGATGGATTTAACTCCATTGACCACCACCCTTTGGTCTTTTACATCCAGCAGTGCATTATCCAGCAAAGCTGTGCTTGTCCAAGCCATGAGCAGACAGTTTGTCCATGAGAATTCTGTGGGGAACAGTGTTGAAGGCAAGTTGGAGAAGGCTAAGCCTTTCACAATTCTACTATTTTAATTATATCAGCTAATGCATGAACTCTTCATATGTTTCAGCACAATGGTTTGTTGATGACTTAGACTGAGGAGATCATCAGCTTCAGAAAACATCGTTGCTAGTGTTTCTAAAAATAGCTGTTTTAAGCTTTATAAGCTGTTTCACCCTCATGGCATTATTGCACAAGCAGCTGTGCCAGCACAACTGAAGAGAGTGTCAGAGGGAGAGAATGACTAATGGGTGGGAAGAACAAGAATATCTTAAATTGAGATCAGCCCATAAGATATAGCCAGATTTTGTATAAGCCATTCAGCACCCAAGGTAATATTTCCACCCTTAAATACATCATTTTGAACCAAACACTACAACAAAAACTGTCTCCAGTAAGCAAATCTAAAGGTTTGCCATAGGGAGTGTCAGCAGTAAGCTTGCGGATACACCAAGTTAGGTGGCAGTGTTGATTTGAATGAGGGTAGGGAGGCTCTCCAGAGGGACTTGGACAGGCTTAGATCAGTGGGTGGACCAACATTGATGGGGCGAGGCCAAATGCCAGATCCCTCACTTGTGTCACAACAACCCCAAGAAATGCTACAGGCTTGTGGCAGTGTAGCTGGAGAGGTGCCTGGCAGAAAGGGATCTGGGGGTTGTAATTGACAGGAGCTGAGTATGAGTCAGCAGAGTGTCCAGGTGGCCAAGAAAGCCAATGACATTCTGGCTTGGATTAAAAATGCTGTTTCCGGCAGCAGTAGGGAGGTGACTGTCCCCTTGGACTCTGTTCTGGTAAGGCCACACCTTGAGTGTTGTGTTCTGTTTTGGGCACCACAACACAGGAGATGCTGGAGCAGGTCCAGAGAAAGCTGGAGAAGAGCCTAGAGTATAAATTTTATGAGGAGCAACTGAGGGAGCTGAGAATGGTTAGTTTGAGGAAGAGGAAGCTGAGGGCAGACCTCATCACTGTCCACAACTACCTGAAGGGACATTTGGGAGAGGCTGCTGCTGGTCTCTTCTTTCAGATAATTACAGACAGAATGGCCTTAAGCTGAGGTTGAGGAGGTTTAGATTGGCCATTAGGAAAGAGTTTTTCCTGGAGAGAGTGGTCAGGCACTGCAATGAGCTGCCTAGGGAGGTGATGGAGTCACCCACCCTGAATGTATTTAAGGGTTAGAATCATAGGATCATAGAATCAACCAGGTTGGAAGAGACCTCCAAGATCAGCCAGTCCAACCTAGCACCCAGCCCTAGCCAGTCAACTAGACCATGGCCCTAAGTGCCTCCTCCAGGCTCTTCTTGAACACCATCAGGGACAGTGCCTCCTCTACCTCCCTGGACAGCCCATTCCAATGCCAATCACTCTCTCTGTGAAGAACTTCCTCCTAACATCCAGCCTATACCTACTCCAGCACAACTTGAGACTGTGTCCCCTTGTTCTGCTGCTGGTTGCCTGAGGGTTGTTTGGATGTGGTACTTAGGAACACGGTTTAAGATGAATCTCGTAGAGTAGAATTCTAGGTTGGACTTGGTGATCCTGAGAGGCTTTTCCAACCTTGATGTTTCTGTGATTCTGTGAAATACAGAGGTGCAACAGTGGTACAGATCTGGAAATCCAGTTCACTATTATGGGTACATGCATTCCTGAATTAAACAACTGCTTTTACACACACATGTGCACTCATAAAAACTTACACACAGGTTGCATTTTCTTTGCATTTGCAGTCTAGTTGGCTTGGGTGAAAAAAAAATATGCTGCGTATGTCTCATGTTAACTACATAAGTGATTTCAGTATCATGTGCTGAACATGTCTAACAACAGCCCCTCTCAAAGGTAGATTTTGCTGAACTGTCCTGGGTCATTAACCTGCCTTGCCTTTTATCATATGGACAGAGGCACAATATCCAACCACTCAGGTGTCCCTCTCACTACTTTTCTCTTTGGTTTTATGTTAGATATTGAACTCTATGTGGATTATATACACAGAATGAGTAGGCAAGTTCAGGAAGTTCTCTCTTCCAAGTAAACAAATGCATTATAATGCCTTTCATTTCTTATTTCTGTTAGAGGGAAAAGCAAGCATCATTTGGAAACAAGAATAAAATGATCATTTGTTTTCCAATTTATTCAAGTTGACTGGGTAGGGCTGGGTGCTAGGTTGGACTGGATGATCTTGGAGGTCTCTTCCAACCTGGTTGATTCTATGATTCTATGATTCTGGTCTTCAGTGTGTAAAGAAATTAGCAGAACTGCACCTGCTCTCTATAATGTTTTGATCTGAGAGCAGTATGTGATTAGAGAAATAACAAGCTGCTGCAAGAAAAAGGAGATGATACAAATCAAAGCTGAAATGTTTGAAAGGAGTATTGGAACATTTCTTTAACAAAAATAAACATGTGAGCAGGTTTTGCTTGCTTATCTGTTTGTTTTTCCAGTCCTGAATGCACCCATAATAAAGTTGAATTACAGGCATATATGTTTGCTGAATTCATAGAATCATAGAATCAGCCAGGATGGAACAGACCTCCAAGATCATCCAGCCCAACCTATCACCCATCCCTAGCCAGTCAGCTAGACCATGGCACTAAGGGCCTCAGCCAGGCTTTGCTTCAACACCTCCAAGGACAGTGACTCCACCACCTCCCTGGGCAGCCTATTCCAATGCCAATCACTCTCTCTGGCAACAATTTTCTCCTAACATCCAGCCTAGACTTTCCCCGGCACAACTTGATACTCTGTCCTCTTGTCCTGTTGCTGGTTGCCTGGCAGAAGAGACCAACCCCACCTGGCTACAGCCTCCCTTCAGGTAGCTGTAGACAGCAATGAGGTCACCCCTGAGACTCCTCTTCTCCAGGCTGCACACCGCCAGCTCCCTCAGCCTCTCCTCCCAGGGCTGTGTTCCAGGCCCTCCATGAGCTTCGTTTGCCCTTCTCTGGAAATGTTCCAGTATCTCAATATCTCTCTGGAATTCTCTTGAATATTTCCACTATGCTCTGAATGAAGTATCAAGCTCTAAAATAAGTTGGTTTGTTCTTTAGACAGTTGGGTATGCTTGCATTTGCCTGAACTTCATGTGTGTGAGAGCCTCGACTTCTCAGGTGGCTAACCTCTAGCAAGATGGGGAGTCCTGCCTTCTGCTTTGGATCAAGTATGTGAGCTCCTTTTAAAAGTACAATTTAGTTTTATGCAAAACATTCTTTCTGTGAGTCTGGTTACGTGTCAACCTATCTTCCAGCACACCTCAAATATAAATTACCAAGGCAGCAAATGCATGCTCAAATTCCAAATATGCTAAAAAAAAAAAAAAAAAAAAGAAGAAAAAAAAAAAAAGAAAAAAAAGAAAAAAAAAGCTAGTTAGTGCAGTATTAGGTAGGTCACTCTGGCCACATTCCCAGAATTTAACAGTGGGAGCTTTGTGGAATGCTAAACGATGTGCATAACAGCATTCAGGCTCTCCATGAGCCAATCCGTCAAAACATTTGCTTCTTTGAAAATGTGTGCTTCAAAAAAATAGACATGTGGAACTTATTAGACTATTTGGTGGAGTTCAGGCAGCAGAGCCCAAGAGATACATAAAACATTTGAGGACACAATTCTACCTTAAGGTAACAGGATCTCTAAACTGTTCTTTTGCAATCGAACACATACAAATACAGGCAAGAAACATCCTGAATGGAGACATTCCAAGCAGTCACAAGACCTTCAGTAAAGAACTTGTAATACTAGTCAAAAAACAGTGATTTGATTTCAGCAATGGCTGGTACATTTGGTTCTGCTTCCTCTGCAGAGTATATTGATTCTTGGCTCTCTAACACTTGGATATACTCCTCAAACAGTTCAAGGAATTCTGAATCACAGTTTCGCTGCAGTGAATTTCTGTGTTTCTGGCTTATTGACAGTGAGAATTAATCAGTCTCCTTGGAGATGGACTAGACACTGCTGCACATGAAAGAAACAAATAAGCTATCATTTTTCAGCACCTGTTTGCAGCTTCTTCCAAGTCACTGGTTGTCCCCCTCATATATGGAGCATAGAATAGCCCAGAGTGAGCAGATCTCCTTGAAGTGCTGGACAATGACAAAAAAAACCACCACCTTGCACTGATGACTCGAATTACATTTGGGCTTTGGCAGCCACAGCAGGAGATATTGCTGTGTTTTCTGATCCAGAAGTAGCCCTAGAGTAGGCTATTACATGGCATCCTTCTTTTGTGACAGAATTAGAGGAGAGTGAAGGTATCTGTGCAACCTCTATAGTCACTGTCCTTCTCTTGTCTACTCTGTCATTCTTCTGAGCATGAAACTGACCTGTGCATGGTGTTTAATTGTGTTGCTGACTTCAGTCTCTACTACACAAAATTAAAAGGATGTCCTCTTCTTGTGTAGCTTTGGTGTGGGTTAGAACCCTTCCCCCCCACTCATAGAATCATAGAATCACAGAATCAACCAGGTTGGAAGAGACCTCCAAGATCATCCACTCCAACCTAGCACCTAGCCCTAGCCAGTCAACTAGACCATGGCACTAAGTGTTTCATCCAGGCTTTGCTTGAACACCTTCAGGGATGGTGACTCCATCACCTCCCTGGGCAGCCCATTCCAATGGCAAATCATTCTTTCTGTCAAGAACTTCCTCCTAACATCCAGCCTAACACACTTCCCCCAACACAACTTGAGACTGTGTCTCCTTGCTCTGTTGCTGCTTGCCTGATAGAAGAGACCAACCCCACCTGGCTACAACAGGTAGCTGTAGACAGCAATGAGGTCACCCCTGAGCCTCCTCCAGGCTAAACAGGCCCAGCTCCCTCAGCCTCTCCTCATAGGGTTTGTGTTCCAGGCCCCTCACCAGCCTTGTTCCCCTTCTCTGGACACATTCCAGCACCTCAACATCTCCCTTGAATTGAGGAGCCCAGAACTGGACACAGCACTCAAGGTGTGGCCTGACCAGTGCTGAGTACAGGGGCAGAATAACCTCCCTCGTCCTACTGGCCACACTGTTCCTGATGCAGGCCAGGATGCCATTGGCCCTCTTGCCCACCTGGGCACACTGCTGCCTCATCATCAGCCTACTACTCCCCACTGTTTGAAAATTACCAGACTAATTCAGATGGCTTGGAAGCAAGATGAAGCTATATTTACAGCATAGCACAACTTGTAAGCACATATACACAATATATTTACAGGTATTTACAGTTGCATATAAATTAGAAACAGCACATCATTCCAAACTCCCTCCAGGACAAAGAAACCACCCAGAAGGTTTAAGAGGAAGTGATTAGATCCAGCAACACAGACCAGACTTAGCAAGCTTGTTTATATTTTGGCTTTTTATTACTCTCTTCAATCCAATGAATGATATAGACCTTGTTATTTTCTTTTCACAACCAATGATCTAATTCCTCTCATTAAAACACTCCAATTAGCCTCAAACCAGCACAAGTGTCTTTCATAGAATCATAGAATCAGTCAGGGTTGGAAGGGACCACAAGGATCACCTAGTTCCAACCCCTTGCCATGGAAAGGGACAACCTACCCTAGAGCAGGCTGGCCACAGCCTCAGCCAGTGTGGCCTTAAACACCTGCAGGAATAGGACCACAACTACCTCCCTGGGCAACCCAGTCAAGGCTCTCACCACTCTCATGCTCAACAACTTCCTCCTCACCTCCAGTCTGAACCTACCCATCTTCAGCTTCACTCCATTCCCCCTAGTACTGTCACTCCCTGATAGCCTAAAAAGTCCCTCCCCAGCCTTTTTGTAGACCGCCTTCAGATCCTGGAAGGCCACAAGAAGGTCACCTGGGAGCCTCCACTTCTACAGACTGCACAGCCCCAACTCTTTCAGTCTGTCCTCACAGCAGAGCTGCTCCAGCCCTCTGAACATCCTCATGCCCTTCTATGGACACACTCCAGCATGTCCACATCCCTCTTGTGGTAAGAGCTCCAGAACTGGATGCAGTACTCTAGATGGGATCTCAATAAAGGAGAGTAGAGGGGGAGAATCACCTCCCTTGACCTGCTGGCCACACTTCTCCTGATGCAGCCCAGGATCTGGTTGGCCCTCCAAGCTGCAAGTGCAGCTCAAGTTGAGCTTCTTTTGCCTGGAGAAGAGGAGGCTCAGGAGTGACCTCATTGCTATCTACAACTACCTGAAGGGAGGTTGTAGCCAGGTGGGGGTTGGTCTCTTCTCCCAGACAATCAGCAACAGAACAAGGGCATACAGTCTCAAGTTGTGCTGGGGGAAGTATAGGCTGGATGTTAGGAGGAAGTCATTGGCAGAGAGAGTGATTGGCATTGGAATGGGCTGCCCTGGGAGGTGGTGGAGGCACCGACCCTGGGAGTCTTCAAGAAAAGCCTGGATGAGGCACTTAGTGCCATAGTCTAGTTGACTGGATAGGGCTGTGTGCTAGGTTGGAGTGAATGATCTTGGAGGTCTCTTCCAACCTGGTTGATTCTATGATTCTATGATAGGTCTACAATCAGCTTCCTGGCCAACCTGTTTCAGTGTTCTGTCACTCTGACCATTTTCTTGGCCCTCCTCCAGACTCACTCCATCAGCGCCATGTCCTTCCTGTGTTGAGAACTCCAGAGCTGGGCACAGAAATCTTACTGATGTTGCACTTGATCCTCCTGTCTATATCATTGATAAAAATATTATGTCCAGAGGTGAACTCCTTGATTCCTTCATGTCAGTCCCATCCCTTCAGGGTGTCCTTGAATCCTTTTGACCTTGATTCATTTCCTCACACTGTAAGAGTATAGCTGCAGCTGAACCCTAAATACTGATGGCTTGTCATCCTACCATGGTAAAATATGAAGAGAGACATGTAAAAGAAAGACAGGAGCAGTATTACCATCTGCACTGGCTGTAGGTCTGCTGGAATGGATAGCAGAATGTCCTGCAGGATAGGTTGGATTTGATGATCTCAAAGGTCTTTTCTAACCTGGTTATTTCTGTGACAGTCCCTTCCTCTGGGCTGTCTTCCATCTCCATTTTGATGTGTACCCCTGTATTTCCCAGCTGCTCACAGTCCTGTGCATGAGCTTTTCCAGGAAGATTAGTCATGGCTGTACTGGTTTCTGTCTTCATGGCTGTATTTCTGAGAACTGAGGTACTCTGTTTGCTCCTTCTCACTTTATAGCAGAGTATGGCATTGTCTTATTGACTGATTTTCTTTTGTTAGTGTAGAGATGGATAAATCTTCAAAGGGTTCATCTATCTAGTGTCCAATTGCACTTCCTTACCAGACTTATGAAGCTTTTCAAATTAATTGTGTTTTCTTAAGTCTCACTTTGTTACTACTCAAAGTTCAGTCCCGGAATAGTTAAATAAACTGAATATCTGATATTGAGGTCTGTCTGTATTCCACTCTTTGTTGTAGCTGATATCTACTGGGACATTAAGCTTTGTTCTTCTCAAGTTATTTTATTTAAGTAGTGTCAATTTATTTTACTTTGGTATTCTGCATCCACTTCCTAAGGGATTTATGCCTGGAAAAATTAGAAGAATGAGCCATGTAAGGCTGTAATAAAGGTTATAAAGCAAACATTATACCATGTGTGGGGTAGCATTTTTTACTGCAAGTGGCTGTTCTCACTTTCTGGCATTTATACCCTTGGCCATCTGTTTGAAGGCTGTTTGAAGTGTCTGTGTTCCAGCATTTATGTAACTTGCCTGTAGAAAGGAAGTGACATCATATAGTTTCCTGAAGAATATTGCCAATGACAGGGGAAACAAAATCTACAATAAATGGAGTACATATTTTCAATCCTTCTTCCCTTTTGCTGAGTAGGACATCTCTCCATGCAGATCTGACCATCTGTTTGAAGTCATTTGAAGCCCAGTAAACCCCACTCCTCTCCCAAGTAGCTTCACACATGCTGCTATCAGTGAGTTGCAGGGTTCTGTAGCCTTTATGTTTGCTGAAATGAGGTTCAGTGAGATGTGACTGAAGCAGTAAACTGACAGAACCTGCAATCTGCCTTCATTGACAAGATATACACATAACAACAACAGATTTATATTCAGACTGAGTGAAGCTTCAGCTTTTTCAAGTAACTATGAAAGAGCCATTTGTCACGCCTGGTAAATAAACAAAACATGTTCACCTATTAATATATGATGTTTAATAAAAACCCATATTAGGATTTAAATTGAAAAGCAAGTTTATATTGCTGAAGTCTGCATCAACTTTTTGTACATTATGAGACATTTGTTTTAGATCTTTGCCAAGCTATAAAAGGCTCTCAGCTGGGAATTTCAACTGAGCCATGTCGAATTGCATGACATGAAGGCTTCCTCCTGCTCCATCCTGCCAAGAACTTCTCAAACTTTAGTCTTGGCTGATAATTCTCATTTTACTGGCTGCTTTGCCTACAGAAATAAGTTGTCAAGTGAATTAAGGACTACTGTATCACCTAGCTAGCAGCCCAAATGAAGTAGGAAGGTCAATTACTTCTTATGGAGAGTTCTGGTTGGAGTTTGAATTTCACAGAATCATGGAATCAAGCAGGTTGGAAGAGACCTCAAAGATCATCCACTCCAACCTAGCACCCAGCCCTATCCAATCAACTAGACCATGGCACCAAGTGCCTCATCCAGTCCTCTCTTGAACACCTCCAGGGATGGTGACTCCACCACCTCCCTGGGCAGCCCATTCCAATGCCAATCACTCTCTCTGCCAACAACTTCCTCCTAACATCCAGCCTATACTTTCCCCAGCACAACTTGAGACTTTGTCCCCTCTTTCTATTGGTGGTTGTCTGGGAGAAGAGACCAATCCCCACCTGGCTACAATGTCCCTTCAGGTCGTTGTAGACAGCAATGAGGTCTGCCCTGAGCCTCCTCTTCTCCAGGCTAAACAACCCCAGCTCCCTCAGCCTCTCCTCATAGGATTTGTGTTCCAGGCCCCTCACCAGCCTTGTTCCCCTTCTCTGGACACTTTCCAGCACCTCATCATCTCTCTTGAATTGAGGGGCTCAGAACTGGACACAGCACTCAAGGTGTGGCCTGACCAGTGCTGAGTACAGGGGCAGAAAAACCTCCCTCGTCCTACTGGCCACACTGTTCCTGATGCAGGCCAGGATGCCATTGGCTCTCTTGGCCACCTGGGCACACTGCTGCCTCATCCTCAGCTTACTATTTACCACTACCCCCAGGTCCCTTTCCTCCTGCCTGCTCTCCAGCCACTCAGTCCCCAGCCTGTAGTGCTGCTTGGGGTTGTTGTGGCCAAAGTGCAGAATCCTGCACTTGGCCTTGTTAAATGTCATCCCATTGGCCTCTGCCCACCCATCCAGCCTGTCCAGGTCCCTCTACAGGGCTCTCCTACCCTCCAACACCTTTTCCTAGCTTGGTGTCATCTGCATATTTACTGATGCAAGACTCAATCCCCTCGTCCAGATCATCAATAAAGATGTTGAAGAGGACTGGGCCCAGCACTGGTCCTTGGGGAACACCACTAGTGACAGCTGCCAACTGGATGTTGGCAGAAGTTTCATCATACTGCTCCAGATATAATTTCACTTTTTTCACTTCCATTGCTTATAGACTCTGGTTTTTGTTTTGTTGCTTGGTTGGTTGGTTGGGTTTTTTGGGGTTTTTGTTTGTTTGTTTGTTTGTTTCACCAGAGTATGCCCAGGAGCACTTTGCTCATCTATACCAGCCCTCTGACATTCTTGCCTACCTTACTCCTTCTTGGAGCGCGTTGCTCCTGGGCCTGGAGGTGATGATTCTTGAATATGGGTCAGCTTTCGTGGGCTCCTCTTCCCTCCAGGGCTTTATCCCATGACATTCTGCAGATCCATGATGAGGATGAAGTCTGCTCTCTTAAAATCCAGGTAATGAGTTTATTTCTCCACCTCTTTGACTGCTTGAGGATCTTAAACTCTATCATTCTGTGGTGTCTGCAACCAAGGCTGCCCTGAAGTATTGCATCATACATCAGCCCTTATTTGCTGGTGAGGACAAGCTCCAGCACAGCACCTTTTCTTGTGGGTCCCTTTACTACCCAGAGGAGGAAGTTGTCATCAGTGCATTCCAGGAACTTCTTAGCTGATGCCCTGCTGTGTTGCCCTTCCAACAGACATCAAAGTGGTTGAAATCTACTATGAGGACCAGTGCTCGTGAATGTGAAGCTATCTGCCCGTAGAGGGCCTCATCCACTCGGTTTCTTGGTCATAGGGCCTGTAGCAGAGCTCCCCATTGTGCTATCACTTACCCTTGCCTTCGCTTTAATCCTCACCCATATGCTCTCTGCCACCTTTTCATATATCCCCAGGTGTTGGTCCATGGACTACACCCGGTCATTGATGAGAGAGCTATATCCTCTCCACTTCTCCCCTGCCTGGCTTTCCTAAAGGGTTTACACCCATCTAATCCCATGTCTCAATAAAACAAATGGTATCACAGTCCTGCAGGCTGTAACTCCCCTTGCTCAATTGTATTCTTGTAAATTAGCAGGAATCATCAAGTATCCTAATCTTAAATCACCAAGTACCCTAAATCTTCTGGTTTTGAAAGGTGATCATATTATAGGCTTAATGGAATATCTGAAAGCATGAACTTCAATTTGACCAAATCCCCAGAAATGAATGGTTGGCTAAATATAAATCTCTGCATTTTCTCCCAGTTACAAATACCTGTGGAGTAGCCTAGTGAAAAAGCCAGACATGTTGAAAGACTTTTTTATTTCTCACTGAATTGTACACATCTGGCTTGTTCAGATCCAGTGGGAGATGAAAAGTCTTTCAAAGGCACTTGTGCAAAGGATTGTGATCTTCATCAGACAGGTACACCTTATTCTTTATTTTCAGATTTTACAAAGCTTGTATATTCAGTGTTGTTATGAAGAAATGAGAAATTAATTAATGCAATATTAATTTTGTAGATAATTACTGTTGTTTATTAATGTTGCTAGTCAATAAATTAAACTTATTATTTTTATTATTTATTTATTATTTATATTTATTATTTTACTATCAATTTATTATTTTATTATAAATTTAATACTAATCAGTTCTTTGAACAGTCATGGAAACATTTTACAGATAATAATCAATAAAATATATAAGCATTAATTGAACTGGAAGAGAATGTTCTTGCAACCAAATATCACTCGCAGTCATTATACCAGTTGCCTACTATATGCACTCAAGGAACTCCTTTCTGCTTATGGTGGAAGGCTATGGTGAATCACAAAGAAGCTTTAAGCATTTACTCACAAAATACTATTACCTGACTTGCAGGATTAGCTGCAGCTTCAGACAGAACCCAAACACTTTCAGGGAATTCTGTCTTGTCATCTACTGAGACTACTGATTCTTCCTGCACTTTGGCCACAACAACCCCAAGCAGCACTACAGGCTGGGGACTGAGTGGCTGGAGAGTAGGCAGGAGGAAAGGGACCTGGGGGTAGTGGTAAATAGTAGGATGAAGATGAGCCAGCAGTGTGCCCAGGTGGCCAAGAGAGCCAATGGCATCCTGGCCTGCATCAGGAAGACTGTGGCCAGTAGGATGAGGGAGGTTTTTCTGCCCCTGTACTCAGCACTGATCAGGCCACAGCTTGAGTACTGTGTCCAGTTCTGGGCTCCTGAATTCAAGAGAGATGTTGAGGTGCTGGAAGGTGTCCAGAGAAGGGGAACAAAGCTGGTGAGGGGCCTGGAACACAAATCCTATGAGGAGAGGCTGAGGGAGCTGGGGGTGTTTAGCCTGGAGAAGAGGAGGCTCAGGGCAGACCTCACTGCTGTCTACAACTACCTGAAGGGACATTGTAGCCAGGTGGGGATTGGTCTCTTCTCCTAGGCAAGCAGCAACAGAACAAGGAGACACAGTCTCAAGTTGTGTTGGGGGAAGTGTGTTAGGCTGGATGTTAGGAGGAAGTTCTTCTCAGAGAGAGTGATTGGCATTGGAATGGGCTGCCCAGGGAGGTGGTGGAGTCACCATCCCTGGAGGTGTTCAAGAGAGGACTGGATGAGGCACTTGGTGCCATGGTCTAGTTGATTGGATAGGGCTGGGTGCTAGGTTGGAGTGGATGATCTTGGAGGTCTCTTCCAACCTGGCTGATTCTATGATTCTATGATTCCTGGGCTTCTGGTAAGAGGAAATAGACAATCTCTGGCCTTATCTCCTGGCTCCTCTGGATGATCTGTGTATCTCCAGGACTTCCTGTCTTGGCAGGAGACTTTCAGGTGCAGGCATGATGTCTTGTGGTGTGCAGTCCCAGCACAATGTCTCGCTGGCTATGCAGGCTGATCACGCAGAGGCATTTAGAGCCTGTTCCTGGTAAACGCACGACAGTGGAGTTTCCAGGCAAACAGTAAGGCAGGCAGCAGGCAGCAGCAGGCACGAATAGCATGGCAGAGCAGGGCTGAACACACTGCGTTTACCTGCATATCTCTTTTATCAATGTGGTCTGAGACCAATGGGCCTTTGGACACAGAATAGCCAATCAGAACGGCAGTTAGCCAAGCTTGACCATATTAGGTGAAGTCATAGGCTTGATTTACCCAAATTTGGGTAAAACATAGGCCTTGCACAAGGCAGGCACAGGCTAAGTGTGTGTACCTTGTTTACCATAGGAGAAAAACATGCCTGGGCAAGCCAGTACATGTATAAGCCTATTTCTGGCCCATCGGGCCTACCATGACAAATACAGAAGTCAGATATGGGATTCATGCTTAGTGGGAGGGATATGAGAAAGTCATATCCTGTCTTTAATCCTTTAAAGTACACCGAGTGACTTTATATCAATCACTTTACATTGCAGGTGCTGCAGGATCCTGCCAGCCTCAGTTTTCACACATCTGTAGAGCACTCTAGTTTGTTACTTTTGCTACAGAATCACAGAGTGGTAGAGGTAGGAAGGGACATCTGGAGACCATCTAGTCCAACTCTTGTGACAAAACAGGTTCACCTGTATCGGGTTGTAGAGAAATATGTCCAGGTGGGTTTTATGGATGTTTGTGTTTGAAGGCCTGAGTTTCCTAAATGCACCCTTATGGAGGTGAGTTGCTTAGCTTGTACGGTTGCTGTGGGCTGTCATTGAGGAAGATACATGTCCTGACTTGCCCAGGCATAATTCCATCTTCCCCTTCCCTCTGCTGGGACAGGGGAAAAGCAGAGGACAGGGAAAAGACAAGACTTGCCCAGAATTGCACTTCCCAAATAAGAGAAAGCAAGCTCTTGACTTCACCCAATACAGTCAGGTTTGGCAAAGTGTCATTCTGATTGGCCAATCTCTGTGGTCCAAGTGGTCATCGTATTTTGGGCAATCAATAAACTTGCTTTTGCCACATGGCTTTGGGCTTTTGCTTTCATTTTGCTTTGCCTGCTAAGCCCTGCCATCTTGTGCTCTGCTTTGCTCGCAATGACTCTCAAAATACCAACAGAATTCCCTTCAAGTTTTGGGTACTGTCTGATACTATCTTGTGAGTAAATATTCAAAGCCTCTCCCTAAGAAATTCTGTAGCTAGCTTCTATTGTGCCTTTCTGCCTTAGTAGCAGAAAGGAGCCTCTCAAGTCCCCTGTGGGCCACAGGTATAATTGAAACTAAGAACCTCTTTTCCAGTTTTAGTGTTTGCATCCAATAGTTATTCCTTCAAGTGTTGTAGTTTTGCCTGTTCCCTGTGTATATAAGTATCCAAACAGTGCATTTTGAGCATTGTAAATCAGTTTTCCATTGAGATTTAATGTTAATAAACAGTCTGGAATGCAGCCCTGTGAGGAGAGGCTGAGGGAGCTGGGGTTGTTTAGCCTGGAGAAGAGGAGGCTCAGGGCTGACCTCAACGACCTGAAGGGAGCTTGTAGCCAGGTGGGGGGTGACCTCTTCTCCCAGGCAACCAGGAACAGCACAAAGGCACAGAGTCTCCAGTTACACTGGGGGGAGGTCTAGGCTGGATGTTAAGAGGAAGCTGTTGTCAGAGAGAGTGGTTGGCATTGGAATGGGCTGCCCAGGGAGGTGGTGGAGTCACCATCCCTGGAGGTGTTCAAGCAAAGCCTGGATGAGGCACTTAGTGCCACGGTCTAGTTGAGTGGCTAGGCCTGGGTGCTAGGTTGGCCTGGGTGATGTTGGGGGTCTCTTCCAACTTGGTTGATTCTATGACTAACAGACTTTGCTTGGAGAGCAAAATTAATATTGATTATTAATTTTGCATAATTTGTAACAGATGCAGTTACAAGGACATAGTCTTACTTCTCTCACAGTCCACTCAGCTTCTAGCTTGCTGTCCCTCACCAGGCAGGCTACACAGACTGCTCCCAGAGAGGTAGAGACCTATTTTGGGAACTTGCTGTCTCTGAGGCCTTGGAAAACAACTGACTGGGTTTCTGCAGGTTGGGTAGGTGAGCTGGAAGGAGTAAGGACATGAGCCAGTGTCTGCCTAATGGGAAGGAATTTCTCATAGTCCTGTTTAGGTTTCCTTCAAATAGGAAACAAACTGCTTTTGTGTCAGCTCTTATATAATCACAGAGTCCATTGAGTTGGGAAAGACCTTTAAGGTCATCAGATCCAACCATAAACCTAACACTGCTAAGTCCACCTCTAAATTGTGCCCCTCAGCCTTACACTCTACATGTAGCTTAAATACCTCTGGAGATACTACTTTTGGTGAAGAAATTTTTCCTGATGCCAGTCTAAACTTCCTCTTGTTCAATCTGAGGCCCTTTCCTCTTGCCCTGTTTCTTATTACTTGGGAAAAGATATCAGCACCTACCCTGATACCACCTCCTCTTCACCTCCTTTTCTCCAAATTAAGCAATCCCAGTTCTGAGTCATTCCTTGTAAGATTTGTTCTCTAGGCCCTCCATTAACTCCACTGCCCTTCTTTGGATGCTCTCCAGCATCTCATGAAAATACTGAAGAATGTCTTTCTTATAGTAAGGACTCCAATGACACACCACTGTAGTTCTGGTCTTACCAGAGCTGAGTACAAGGACACACACATTTTCCCACTCTGTTTCCAGTACAATCCAGGATGCTGGCTGATTGTGTCCAGAGGGTAGTGCTCAATGTCTCAAAGTCTACATGGAGAGCAGTGACAAGTGGTATCCTTCAGGAGTCTGTAATGGGACCTGTACTGGGACCTGTACTGGTTAATATTTTTAACAGTTGATGTGGACAGTGTGACTGAGTGCACCATCAGCAAATTTGAAGATGACGCTAAGCTGACTGGTGCTGTTGATACACCAGAGGGACAGGAGGGTATCCAGAGGGACCTGAACAAGCTGGAGTGGTGGACCCAGGTGAATCTCACGAGGTTCAATAAGGAAGGTCCTGCACTTGGGTTAAAATAATCTTCACTATCAATACAAGCTGGGGGAGGAGGTGGATAAAAAGCAGCCCTGTGGAAAAGGACTTGCGGGTGCTGATGGATGAGAAGCTGGACATGAGCAGGCAGTGTGAGCTTGCAGCCCAAAAGGGAGATCACATCCTGGGCTGCATCAAAAGATGCACTGGCAGCAGATCCTGAGAGGTGATTCTGCCACTTTGGTCTGGTGAGACCTCACCTGGAGTATTGACTCCAGCATTGGAGCCCTCAATAGAGGAAGGACATGGATGTGATGGAGAGGGTCCTGAGGAGGGTCATGAAAATGATCAGGGGGTTGGAACACCTCTGCTACAAAGACAGGTGGAAGGAGCTGGGATTATTCAGCTTGGAGAAATCCCTAGGGTGACCAAATTGTTACCTTCCAGTAGCTGAATGGTGTCCTGGAGTCCTGTACCCCTAAATTCCTCTCCTGCCTGGACTTTGGGGGGAAGAGGGAAAGCCGTCTGGTTTCCCTCCCCCCTTGCCTGCCCTGAAGCCATGAAGGGGGTGAGCAAAGGGGGGGGATTCCCGCCCACACGAGGGCTGCCCCGTGAGTTCCCGCACTGGAGCCAGGCTGGGATTGGCCGTGCGCTTTCGCGCCTAAGGTGTGGTAACTCTGCCCTTTGTCTAGCAAAGGTCATAAATATTGGGGGTCTTCCTGCCTTTGGGGTTCCCTGCTTTGGAGTTTGTCCCTGCTTGGATGCTAGTGTCTGCCTGAGCTTCCCACACTCTCCCCTCACCTTGGCTGCAGAGGATTGCTTCCCCATTGACACCTTTGTGAGCCTAACGATTCTTAATGACTCTTAATGGTCCACCTACAGCCGCTGAAAGGGAGCAAGAGAGAGACAGACAGCACGAGGAAGCCTGAGTGAGTTATTTTGGCTCAACTTTAGTAAGAAAACCACTATTAATTAATAGCTGAGGCCTTTTCCAACTTCTGACTTCCAAAATAGTCAGATTATTGATGGTATCCCTGTAGGTAATTCTCATGCGACAGAATCTGCTAATTAAACTAAATTAATCTTTGTATATATAGTTTTGGGGGTGGGTTTTTGGGAAAATAAAAATAACTATTTTTGTATAATTTCCTGACTCAGCCACACATTAATTCCTGCCTCCACAACAAATGGGGTCCTAAACAAGGCTGGAGATGGACTATTTAGAAAGGCCTGCAGTGATAGGAGTAGGGAAAATGATTTGAAATAAGACAAGAATAGATTTAGATTGGATATATTGAAAAAATTCTTCATTATGAAAATGGTGAAACACTGGAGCAGGTTGCCCAGAGAGATGGTTGAGGCCCCATCCCTGGAGATATTCAAGGTGAGGCTCTATGGGGTCCTGGACAACTTAATCTAGTTGAGGATGTCCCTGCTTACTGCTGGGGAGTTAGACCAGATGACCTTTAAAGGTATCTTTCAACCTGGGTGATTCTATGATTTGATGGATTTTGTTCACACATTCTCCAAAACCAGGGCTTGGAATACAAGCAGATGGTCTTGGGAAAACATTAATGTGATGCAAAAACTTACCATGAATTCCTCAAGAGCTTGAACACTACTTACAGAGTTAAAACATCCTTTACAATAACACCACAGTTTTGTAAGAAGCTTTCTGTTAAGCTAGTGTTGACTTAACCTATTCTTGCCTCTTCTGCAGCCTCTGACTAAATACACTTTGGACTGTTATTGCCATAAATCAAACTGAAGGCTGCATACCCCAAACATTAGGGGAAGCACTGGGCAGGGGATGGAGGGGGTCAGTAAAGGGATAAGTGACAGGGACTGTTATAGCCCAAGACTTGTGGCTAACTCCATAGAAATTGACAGTGAAAACAGTTCTCTAATGCATATAAACTGCTAAAGCTCATTTTTGCAAGGAAAAAGTAGCAGGCTTAGTTGAGGTAAATCCAATATACACACTTCAAACAGCATTTAGATGGTCCATGAAGACAGATTGTCACCCCTGGGGAGTGTCAGGATGGTTGGTTGATCAGAGTGGCTCTGTGTCACCGCTGCTCCAAGCCCTGACAGCAATGAGAGTGCCTGTACCAAGGCCCCACCCCGGGTTTGTAGCATAGCCTAGAAGGGTATTTATTCTCCTGTCGGCTTGAAAAACAGGAAGTGACACTTGAAGTAATTGTAGATTTACTATGAGCCCATGGCTAGTCCCTCTGCATTGTCTGCACTTTCCTGTTTGAGCTTGGAGGAAGTGGTCAGAGGGATGGGGGAAGGGAGCCCTCTCTTCAGTGCTTCTGCAACTGAAGCCTACGTTACTTAGGGAAAGAGTGATGAAAACATACCCACACCCTTGCCAAAGGCTCACAAGAAATATTTGACATCTCACCTATAACAACAAGCAGGAGTTAAAGGTTAAATCACACACAACCCAAGCATTTGAGAAAAGGATATGTTTATGTCATGAACTTCTGTTGTAAAGTAGCAGTGTATGACAGTGGAATGAGCTCTGAGCTATCAGGAAAATGCCCTGTGTCTTAGTGCATCTGTTAACACGAAAAGGAACAATTGGTTCTATATTTGTGTTTTCATATCCAAATGTCCTTTTCAACTCTATTTCCCTTCATGTGATTGAATGAGGAGTGCGCAGGTTGGACACCACTGCCTACTTTCTTTGCCTGTGTGTATATAAGCATGAATTATTACATAAATCCTCCAATTTCCCTCATAGTATCACTTTTTTGTGGGAAGCTCTCATTAAGGAATTTGACAATCAGCATTGCCCATTGGTCTAACCTATGAAGCTAAAGAATCCAAACTAGCAATATAGTTTTAAGATAATTTTTTACTGTTCTGCAAACTGAGTGAAGTAAATGCTGCCTTTGGTGCTAAATGCCAAAATGCTACAGATATTACTTCAGCTTATATAGTGCTAACACTTCGATGGTTACACCTCATTAAGAATGATTCTACTGGCCACAGCTTCCTCAGTCTGCTGAAAAAGCAGAAGAATTTTGGAATCATAGAATCATAGAATCAACCAGGTTGGAAGAGACCTTCAAGATCATCCAGTCCAACCTAGCACACAGCCCTGTCCAATCAACTGGACCATGGCACTAAGTGCCTCATCCAGGCTTTGCTTGAAAACCTCCGGGGATGGTGACTCCACCACCTCCCTGGGCAGCCCATTCCAATGCCAATCACTCTCTCTGCCAACAACTTCCTCCTAACATCCAGCCTAGACCTCCCCCAGTGCAACATGAGACTGTCCCCTTGTTCTATTGCTGGTTGTCTGGGAGTAGAGACCAATCCCACCTGGCTACAGCCTCCCTTCAGGTAGTTGTAGACAGCAATGAGGTTACCCACCCCTGCGCCTCCTCTTCTCCAGGCCGAACAACCCCAGCTCCCTCAGCCTCTCCTCATAGGGTTTGCATTCCAGGCCTTTCAGCATCTTCATTGCCCTTCTTTAAACAGGTTTCAGTATCTCAACATCTCTCTTGAATTGAGTGGCCCAGAAATAGACACAGTACTCAAGGTGTGAGAAGATCCACTCCATGAACTCACAGAATAAAGACCACCAGGATCACCAAGTCCAACTGTTATCCATACTCTACAAGGTTCACCTTTAAACTATATCCCCAAGCACCACATCCAAATGGCTTCTAACCATATCCGGCATTGGTGACTCAATTGCCTCCCTGGGCAGCCCATTCCAATGCCTGACCACTCTTGCTGGGAAAAAAATATTTCCTTATCTTCATTCTAAACCTACCCACAGAAACAGAGAATCACAGAATTACTCAGGTTGGAAGATCAGGTTCAAGATCATCTACTCCAACCTATCACCCAACACCTTCTAATTAACTAAACCATGGTGTTAAGTGCCTCATCCAGGCTTTGCTTGAACACCTCCAGGGACAGCGACTCCACCACCTCCCTGGGCAGCCCATTCCAATGCCAATCTCTCTCTCTGCCAACAACTTTCTCCTCAAATCCAGCCTAAAACCTCTCTGACACAGCTTGAGGCTGTGTTGTCTTTTCTGTCTCTGGGTGCCTGGGAGAATGCCACCTGGCTGCAGCCTCCCTTCAGGTAGTTGTAGGGAGGAATGAGGTCTTCCCTGAGCAGCCTCTTCTCCAGGCTGCACACCTCCAGCTCCCTCAGCCTCTCCACACAGGGTTGGGCTCCAGCCCCCTCATCAGCCTTGATGCCCTTCGCTGGACATGTTCAAGCACCTCAACATCTTTCTTAAATGGAGGAGCCCATAACAGAACAAAATCACAGCTTGAGGCCTTTCCTTCTTGTTCTAAACCTATTTACCTGTGAAAAGAGACCAGCAGCAACCTCTCCACAAGGTCCTTTCACATAGCTGTAGACAGCAATGAGGTCTCACTTCAGCCCTCTCTTATTCAAACTAACCATCCCCAGCTCCTTCTGTTGCTCCTCATGAGATTTTTTTTCTCCAAACCCTTCCCCAGCTCCTTTGCCCTCCTCTGCACTCGCTCCAACAGCTCTGTATCTCTCTTGTAATGAAGTGCCCAAAACTGAACACAATACTCAAGGTGTGGATTCACCAGAGCTGAATCCAAGGGGACAATCATCTCCCTGTACCTGCTGTACACAGAATTTCTAATGCACATCATGATGCTACTGGCTTTCCCTGCCACCTGGGCTCACACCTTACTTATACTGAATTCTTTCTCATTTGGTTCGTAGTCATACTTAATGGAAACTTGCCAGAAAAAGACTGATCCTCAAGAGAGAAAGCCAGTCTTTTCCTGAGGTAATGAATGTATTTTTTATGCTGTTAAAACGTTCTCTTAGTGTGTATTACCCAGCCTAGAATCCATCTGACCTAAATTCAGCACTTTAGAACAGGTAGTCAGAAGTAGTTGTTTCATCTACCAGAACTTTAGAAGCAGAAGAATGGCTAGAAGAAAATATGCTTTACATGTTTTTCAACTAGATAGGCTGCTGATTATAAAGGCAATTGATATAAATTGTTAATAATAAATCTCTACTTTTTTTTTTTTTTTTTTTTTTTTTTTTTTTTTTTTTTTTTTTTTGGCAATAAGCATCACAGAATCACAGAACCAACCAGGTTGGAAAAGAACTCTGAGATGATCAAGTGCAGCCCATCATCCAATATCATTCAACCAATGAAATCATGGCAATAAAAGCCACATCTAGTCTCTTTTTAAACACCTCCAGGGATGATGACTCCACCCCTCAGTTTCCTCTTCTCCAGGCTAAAGAGCCCCAGATTCTTCAGCCTTTCCTCATACCCCAGATTCTTCAGCCTTTCCTCATAAAGAATCAGAGAATCAGAGAATCAACCAGGTTGGAAGAGACCTCCAAGGTCATCCAGTCCAACCTAGCACCTAGCCCTATCTAGTCAAGTAGACCATGGCACTAAGTGCCTCATCCAGGCCTTTCTTGAGCACCTCCAGGGATAGTGACTCCACTACCTCCCTGGGCAGCCCATTCCAATGTCAGTCACTCTTTTTGCAAAGAACTTCTTCCTAACATCCAGCCTAGACCTCCCTTGGCACAGCTTGAGACTGTGTCCTCTTGTTCCATCACTGGATGCCTGAAAGACCAACCTCCACCTGGCTACAACCTCCTTTCAGGTAGTTGTAGGTAGCGATAAGATCTCTGCTGAGCCTCCACTTCTCCAGGAGTCCAAGTAATCTCTCATTTAAAAAATTGACTTTCCTAATATTTGTTACAAATAATAATAAAGACGACTTTGGGAAAAGAATCAAAGGCCATTATTAATCCTTTGTGGGTGTGTCCCATTCATTAGGAAAATACATCCCAGAGCGTGATCATTCATAGTACTCGGTTGCATGCCAGCTAGTTGTAGCATGAACATTGTACCAGAAAAGAGTGACTTATGTAAATCTTCCTCTCCAAGCAAGCTCAGCTGACAAAGGCATTGGCAGAAAACAACATGAAGTAAAACAATATATCAAATGAGTGTGGTAGTATAAGCTTTCCTATTCATGTTCTGCTAGGCTAGAGGTTATCAATGTTTGTTTAGTTGTGTCTGTTGGATAATACGCACTGAGACACAGACACTGTGCCAGTACTCCTCATTTATAAAATAAAAGAGTCTGGAAGTTATTCTAGGATGCCTGATAATTTTATTTTTAGAGAAATCCTTCCTCACTGGCAGTGCTGTGTTCCACAGTTTACTGTTAAAAAATGTTTTGCCTTAATGATTTTCCTTTTGCTGTATTTGAGCGATCTAAGCCTCAGAGGTCAGAGACAGAGGTAAAACTGAGCTTAAAGACTAGATCCAGATTCTGGAAAAATGGAACTAAAATAATTGATGTGAGTTCTGTACACCATTTTTTCCTTCTACATTAATATCATATCAGTGTCTGTGCCACTACAACATCAATGTCACCGTTCACTGTTGACAAAGTTTGTCCTTTGTCTTCATTTGTTCTTGACTTGGTGATCATGAAGGTCTTTTCCAACATGGATCATAGAATCAGTCAGGATTGGAAGGGAACACAAGGATCATCCACTTCCAACCCCCCTGACACGGGCAGGGACACCCTATCCTAGACCAGGCTGGCCACAGCCTCATCCAGCCTGGACTTAAAGACCTCCAGGGATGGGGCCATAACCACCTCTCTGGGCAACCCATTCCAGGCTCTCACCACTCTCATGATGTTTCTGTCATTCTGTGATTCCAACAGAGCTGGGGAATCTGATGTTTTTGACTGCAATTTCTGTTTTTTTCTCTCACACCTCTTCCAAATTTCTTCTTTGCTTCTTCAGTCCCTAGTTTTGCTGTGCTTCATGGGGAAAAACTGGCACAAGCCATCCATTTCAAACTGCAGTTTAAAATTGAAGGTGCTTGCCTAACAAGTAAGAGATCAAAACTTTTCTCAAAGGTGAATAGAGGAGATGAATGTATCACAGGATCACAAGATCACAGGATGTTAGGGGTTGGAAGGGACCCAAGGACAAAATCAAATCCAATCCCCCTGAAAGAGCAGGACAATACTATCTAATACAGATCACAGAGGAACACATCCAGAGAGGCCTTGAAAGTCTCCAGAGAAAGAGACCCCACAACCTCTCTGGGCAGCATGTGCCAGTGCTGTGTTACCCTTACAGTAAAGAAGTTCCCTCTTGTGTTGAGGTGGAAACTCCTGTGCTACAACTTACACCCACTGCTCCTTGTCCTATCCCAGGGAGCAGTGAGCAGAGCCTGTCCCCACCACCTGACCCCTAGCCCTCAGACATTTATAAACCTTTATTAAATCCCCTCTCAGTCTTCTCAAAACTGAAAAGCTCCAGGTCACTCAGCCTCTCCTCATAAGCCATGTCCTTCTGCCCTCTAATCATCCTCGTTGCCCTCCCTTGGACCCTCTCCAAAAGATTCCTGTCCCTCTTAAACCAAGGAGCCCAAAACTGAAGCAATACTCAAAATGAGGTCGCACCAGGGCAGAGTAGAAGCTAGGCAGAACCTCCCTCAATCTGCTGGACACATTCTTCTTAATGCACCTCAGGATCCCATTGGCCTTCTTGTCCACAAGGGCACATTGCTGTGCCATGGTTAACTTGTTATCTACCAGGACCCCCAGGTCTGTCTCCACAGGGCTGCTCTCCAGCAGCTCACCTCCCAGCATGTACTGGTGCAGTTTATGATTCCTCCCCAGGTGCAGGACTCTGCACTTGTTCTTGTTGAACCTCATTTGGTTCCTCTGTGCCCAGCTCTCAGTCTGACCAGGTTTCACTGGATGACCACACAGCCTTCAGCTGTATAGAATCACAGAATAAGTCAGGGTTGAAAGGGACCACAAGGATCATCTAGTTCAAACACCCCTCCCGAGCAGGCTGGCCTCAGCCTCATCCAGCCTGGCCTTGAACACCTCCAGCAATGGGGCCTCAACCACCTCCCTGGGCAACCCATTCCAGGCTCTCACCACTCTCATTCTCAACAACTTTCTCCTCATGTCTGTACTTAAGTGTGGAAGAGGAAAATGTATATCTGACCAACAATTACACAGAAATCAAAACAGAAATCAGCAAACCAATATACAGAAATTTCAATATGTGATGAAGTTAGGAGAGCCATCAGAAAAACCTCTGCCTCATACTCCAGAAAGCTAACTTTAATCTGCTCAGGATGCTGGCTCAGAGAGTCACTTGGGAAGCAGCTCTCAAAACCAAAGGGATTTGGAAAGGCTGGGCCTGCTTTATGGATGAAACGATGAAGGCACAGGAGCAGCTATCCCTATGTGCTGGACAATGAGCCAGCAGGGAAGAAGACCCAGCTGGTTTTGCAGGAAACTCTGCAAGAGCTCAGGAAAAGAAATAGCATACTGGCTTTGGAAAAAGGAGTAGCTTGAGCCAGGAAGCATTTGAGGATATTGTGAGGTCATGTAGAAAGAGAATTAGAGATGTGAAGACCAGTTAGAAATTTATCTGGGCAATCAAGCTAAGGATCATGAAAGTGTTTTTCTAAATACATTAATAACAAAAAGAGGGCCAGGGGAAAATCTCCAGTCCTTATTGGATGTAGGGGTGAACTTAGTAACAGAGGATGAAGAAAAGGCTGAGGTGCTTAACAGCTTATTTGCCTCAGTCTTTAACAAAAAGATCCTCAGGGCAGCTGGGCTCTTGAGTTAGTAGACCAGGATGGAGAGCAGAATATCTCCAATAATTCAGGAAGAAGTAGTTAGTGACCTGCTGTGCCACTTAGATCCTAATAAGTCAACGAGTCTGGATGGGATTCACTCCAGAGTGAATAGAGCCTACCTGAAGGGAGGCTGTAGCCATGTGGGGGTTGGTCTCTTCTGACAGGCAACCAGCAACAGAACAAGGGGATGCAGTCTCAAGTTGTGCCAGGGGAGGTCTAGGCTGGATGTTAGGATGAAGTTGTTGCCAGAGAGAGTGATTGGCATTGGAATGGGCTGCCCAGGGAGGTGGTGGAGTCACCATCCCTGGAGGTTTTCAAGAAAAGCCTGGCTGAGGCACTTAGTGCCATAGTCTAGTTGATTGGACAGGGCTGGGTGCTAGGTTGGAGTGGATGATCTTGGAGGTCCCTTCCAACCTGATCAATTCTGTGATTCTAGGGTGCTTAGGGAGCTGGCACAAGAGCTGGCATGACAATTCTTCCTCATTGATCACTGGTCCTGGCTAACAGGGGAGGTCCCAGATGATTGGAGATTGGTCAATGCGAAGCTCATCTACAGGAAGGAACAAAAGGAGGATCTAGGGAACTATAAGCCTGTCAGCCTGACTTTGGTGCCTGGTAAGGTCATGGAGCAGCTCATCTTGAGTGCCATCAAGCAGCATATACAAGAGAACCAAGGGGTTAGGCCTAGCCAGCATGGCTTGGAAAGGAATGTCCTGCCTAACCAATCTGAGCTCATTCTATGCCTGGTAGATGAGGGGAGGGCTTTGCATGTAGTCTACCTAGACTTCAGCAAAGCCTTTGACACAGTCTCCCACAGCATCCTCCTGGCGAGGCTCACAGCTCATGACTTGGACAGGTGCACCCTTCACTGGGTTAAAAACTGGCTGGGTGACTGGGCACAGAGAGTGGTTGTCAATGGTGCCACATCCAGTTGATGTCTGGTGACCAGTGGATGTCTTTATCAACGACCCAGATGAGAGGATAGAGTCTAGCATCAGTAAATTTGCAGATGATGCCAAGTTGGGAGTGAAAGTTGATCTGCTGAATGGTAGGAAAGTGCTGCAGAGGGACCCGGACAGGCTGGGCCAATGGGCTGAGGCCAGTGGGATCAGATTCAACAGCACCTGAAGGAAAGTTGTAGTCAAGTGGAAGTCAGGCTCTTTTCCCAGGCAGCTTGTGACAGAAGAAGAGGGCATGGCCTGAAGCTGCACCAGGACAGATTTAGGTTGGATATTAGGAAGCATTTCCTCAGGGAAATGGTAATTAACACTGGAATGGGCTGCTCAGGGACGTGGTGGAGTCACTGTCCCTGGAGGTGTTGAAGCAAAGCCTAGATGAGGCACTTAGTGCCATGGTCTAGTCAATATGGTGGTATTAGGTCATGGGCTGGACTTGATGATCTTGGAGGTCTATTTCAGCCTCAATAATTATATGATTTTGTGATACCTATTATCAGAACAGCTCCACTAATTCTAGTGGCAAGATCTAGACTTCTTTTACTATATTCTTTCAGCTGAAATCACAGATTTGTCCACTATCCTCCATCTGTTGACATGAACACCTTTTGCTTCTAGTATCTTACAAGAAAGCTGGGGAGGGTCTTTTTAGGATGTCAGGCAGTGATAGGATTAGAGGGAATAAAACAAAGCTAGAAATCGGTAGATTCAGACTGGATGTTAGGAAGTTCTTCACCATGAGGGTCGTGAGATCTGGGAATGTCTTGCCCATAGAGGTGATGGAATCCTCATGCCTGGAGGTGTTTAAGGCCAGGCTGGATGAGGCTCTAGACAACTTGATCTAGTGTAAGGTGTCCTTGCCCACGGCAGGGGGATTGAAACTAGATGATCCTTGTCATCCTTTCCAAATGTCCCGGGTTAGGGCAGATCACTCCCTGGGGGAGAAATAAACTCACCACAACACAGATTTTTTTTGAAAGTCAGGGGAAGATGAGATTGTATTTCTTATAGTATAAGTATAATAATGTAAAGAGAGAAGGAAGAAAAAAAACCAATACAATAACCTTAAGGGAGATGGGGGAGGGGTCAAACGGCGGCGAAGCAGCAGAAGCAGCAGTAGCCAAAACAGCATCCGGGGAAGAAAGACGCAGCTGAAGCAGCAGAAGCCAGCAGGAGAAGGGGCAGAACAAGCTGTGCTTCTAGACATTAAGCTCTTGATGCTCCAATGAAATTATATTAATTTATCTGTTGTTGCCATTATATGGCCTACCCCTGGAGTGTTCATCTCTCCCTATGTCTGAGCTAGAAAATCAGCTCAAACGGGCACAATAAGCTTGACTGATTCTGTGATTTACCAGATTTAAATCTGTGGAGACAGGCATTTGTTGGCTGTACTCAGACTTTTCCCACGTGGGCCATCTCACTTTACTAGTTATTCCGAGTTTCATTCCTTTCTTCAAGAGTCCTTGATAAATATTTAAAAGGGGAAAGAAAGGATTAGGAGGGATTAGTGTCAGATTAAGAGAGTAAGCATAAATTGCAGTTCAGCTTTCAGAGACAGCAACACTTTGCAATCTCACTGTTCTGTGAGACTAGAAAAGAGGCTACCCCCAGACCTTCTCCTTTTCTTTGCAGTAATCATGGGTCTGCAGTCAAGGAAAATGTGTGCCACTGATCTCAGCAGAAATGTGCTTCTTCCCACCAGCTGAAGACACCATTGAACTTGGTCATTTGACCATTCAGTCCATATCAATTCCTGTTTGCCAAAGTTCTTCAAGAGTGTACTGTCAAAATCTGACCTTGCTATTGAAGTGGGTGAGGAACTCTCCCACCTCATACAACTTGAAATTTATCAGACCAGCTCAGACAGCTTGGAAATAAGATGAAGCCATATTTACAGCATGGCAAAACTTACAAGCACGTATATACACTATATCTACAAGTATTTACAATTATATACAATTGAGAAACAATACAGAAACCCAAAATCTCTGCCAGACGAAGAAACTGCCCAGAAGGGCTCAAAGCTAAGTCCCTTCTTTTTCTGTGTCTCTATCTCCCTTCCCAGTCAGAAACCAAAACAAGCAAGTCAACAAAGCTTACATTGTTGTCATTTAGTAGAGAGATTAGAACAGATCAAAGGAGAAATGAACAGGGCAACATCTCAAGAAAAAGTGAGGGAAGATTGTTTACTTTATAGGTTTTTATCTTTCTCAGCAAACCAATGAATGATACAGACATCATCATAATTTTCCTTTCACAACCAATGACCTAATTTCTCTCATTAAAATATCCCAGTTAGCCTCAAACCAGTGCAGTTATTCAAATGGAGCTGCTATTCAACAACTGATGGTACCATCTCATTGTCCTCAATTACAGTTTTCCAATGTATTATTAAATTAATCTTTTATGATCAGGAAAACCAAACTCTTTTGATTTTTTACCCCCAGTTTGTTTCTTTTATAGACCGTTTCTATGGAAATTAAGAAGTTCTTCAAGTTTTCCTTTTGATGCCACTTCAAACTATAGAATCATAGAATCAAACAGGTTGGAAGAGACTCCCGAGACCATCCAGTTCAACCTAGCACCCAGCCCAAGCCAATCAATTAGACCATGGCACTGAGTGTCTCACCCAGTTTTTTACTTGAACACCTCCATGGACGGTAACTCCACCACCTCCCTGGGCAGCCCATTCCAATGGCAAATCACTCTCTCTGCGAAGAACTTCTTCCTAACCTCCTCCTATTTTCTCAACATGCCCCATCTGGAAAAGTGGTGGTGAGGGTAGCTACTTTCAGAGTGTTGTCACAGATAGCTACACAAATGTTACCCTTTACAATAGTGTATTTCAGGCAAAATTTGAAAATCTGGATTACAAAAAAATCATTACTATGTTATTAATAATTTTCATTTTTTTCCCCCCGGGAGCAATCTGACCCACAACCTGTTGGGTGTTCTTGTTGTGGCCCAACCATGCAATCACACCTCAGCACTGTGGCATGATTTTAGAATGCTTTACAAAGTCAATTCAAGCTCTCAGCTTTGATGGAATGCAGATATCAAGTGCTCTGTCCCTTGAACTGTGACCTTGCATCACCAGGCTTTTTCCTTCCCCTCTAGGGATCATGTGATTGCACTCTCAGCGGTAACTTTTCCTGGTTTCTTTTATGGTATTTCCAACACAGGAAAACCATTCTGCTATCTCATTCTGAAAGATTGCTAGTGAGCATTTTCATGTCATTTAAAAAATGTATGTCTCCTCTTCCTGGAGGTGTTTAAGAAAAGCCTGTATGAGGCACTTAGTTCCATGGTCTAGTTGACTGGCTAGGGCTGGGTGTGTTGTGGAGGGCCTGTAGGCCAGAAAATAGACTTATTTATGCCTTGGCCTACCTGGACAAGTTTTTCTGCCCATAATCAGAGGTAAACACGTAACAAGTACAAGGGGGCACAACAGACCTGATGCCATGAAGTCTGGCCTGCCCAGGACCCCTGATTGTGTAAGGTGGTTGTGTAAGCCCCCACACGCTTAGGTCATGCCTGCCTAGTGTAAGGCTCATGTGATTGCCATATTTGGAAGGTCCAGGCTTGTGGCTTTCTCTGTTATGGTAAGGTTTGGCTAACTGCCAACCTGATTAGTCATTCCAGTGGCTAAGGGGCCATTAATCTTGGCCCACATTTAATAAATGGGGGTACACAGGTAAACAATGTGCTCACACTCCCCCGCAGTGCTTACTCACGCACTCACTCATTATTATGCTTAAGCCTGTCTCTACCTACGGAGCTCACTCTCCCGTGCAGCTGTGGACTCTATTGCACACCCACTGCCTGATCATTGCCTGGAAAGCACCACTGCTGAGTTAACCAGGAGCAGACCCCACTTGTCTGCATGCGATTGGCCTCTGTAGCCAGTGTGAGACCATGCTGACACTGCACAGCATTGTACTTCTTCTGCACCTGAGGTCCTGCCTACTAATTCCTGGACAGAGCGTCCAGGAGAAGCCAGGAGACAAGGGCAGAAATTGCATCCTTCACCAGGAGAACAAGGTCAGAGACTGTTCTTTCCCCTTAAGCCGGGCGGATTCCAGCCTCAAAGTCCATGGGCAAAGCTCTCCTGAATTTAGGACACTGGTATAGGCTGTGACATAGTGCCGGAGGGGGATTGATAATCAATAAGAATTGTAAGTGAATGCTTTAATGCCTCTGTGATTTCTATTGCCTCCTGCCATAGAGCAGAAAGAGCTTTCAGCCCACCTGCTGGGCAAGCAGCATATTGACCCCAAGTGGCATTAAGCTGTGGGGAAAGTCCTCTCTCTGTTTAATAGTTTGAATATTTGCTAGTTATTAGCAAGTTACTGTTTGATATATTCCTATAATGTCATCCATGACTGTGTAAGAATATTAGTATTAAATACGGAGATTGAGGGTGGCAAAAGTTCAGAATATGGAAGTTAATAAATATATATTTTTATAGAATATCCTCTAGCACCAATTAATTTCTCCTCTCTGCCACAATCAGTGTAGGCTGCAGAATACCCATCTGCGACACTGGGTGATAGGTTGGACTGGATGATCTTGGAGGTCTCTTCCAACCTGGCTGATTCTATGATTCCATAATTCCTACAACTACCTGAAGGGAGGTTGTAGCCAGGTGGGGGTTGGTCTCTTCTCCCAGGCAAGCAGCAAGAGAACAAGGGGACACAGTCCCAAGTTGTGCCAGGGGAGGTCTAGGCTGCATGTTAAGAGGAAGTTCTTCACAGACAGAGTGATTGGCATTGGAATGGGCTGCCCAGGGAGGTGTGGAGTCACCATCCCTGGAGGTGTTGAAGCAAAGCCTGTCTGAGGCACTTAGTGCCATGGTCTGGTTGATTGTCTAGGACTGGGTGCTAGGTTGGACTGGATGATCTTCCAACCCAGTTGATTCTATGATCCTGTAATTCTGTGATTCCTTTTCATTGCTCATTTAAAAGAACATGCCTTAGGAAGTAAGAAAGTAGCACAGATCTATTTTTATTTTTTTACACAGGACAGAAGGTAAGCAGGTGCTTAATACAAATATTCAGCTGCTAATCAAAGAACTTCGTTGTGATATAGAACTGGTTGCACAAAAAGAAATTAATTGGTATTTTCCACCAAAAAAGGAAGGAAATTGCAGTTTAAAGTCATCACAGTCTGAATTCAAACAGGAAACCATTTTCAGGAAGGATTTTTGTTCTTTTGTTTGTCCAGTCCTGCACAAGGACACAGATTATGTCTTCCTCATTGCCTTCTGCCTTTATGTTTCTGCAATTACATCTTAAGGAGACTACATAAGCAGACTTTCAAGGACTCATGAGATATGTGAAGCTCTCAGAAACAAAACCATAATAAAATGGGTAGAGTGTCCCTGGCCATGGCAGGGGTTGGAACTAGACTATCCTTGTGGTCTCTTCCAACCCTGACTGATTCTATGTTTCTATGAAAATGATTACAGTTCTCAGTTCCTTTGAATTAAAGCTGAAGTAACCCTCTATCTGAGTAAGGAATCTGACCTAATACACTTTCAGTTGCATTGCTACAGAAGTGGGCTGCTCTATTGTTGAATGACAGTGTGATGTCAACTTGGAATTTGCCTGAAAAAAGCCAAAGATTTCCTTGTATGCAGAGACTTGGTCCATTCATCATATAGATAGCATACTTTTAAATGATATTGCATGTGTGTTGACACATGGGTTTGATGGGTGGACCACTAGATGGATAAAGAACTGACTTGATGGCCACACCATTGAGTGGCATTGATGGGTCCATGTCCAAGTGGAGACCAGTGACAAGGGGAGTCCCTAGGGGATCAGTCCTGGGACCAGTCTTTTTCAACATCTTTGTTGATGCCATAGACAGTGGCATTGAGTGCAGCCTCAGCAAGTTTGCTGATGACACCAGGCTGTGTGGTGCAGCAGACAGGCTGGAGGGCAGGGATCCACCCAGAGGGACCTGTAGAGGCTGGTGAGGTGGGCACAAGCCAACCTCAGGGGGTTCAACAAGAACAAGTGCAAGATCCTGCATCTGTGTTGGGGCAATACCAAGCACAACTCCAGGCTGGACAGTGACTGGCTGGAGAGCAGCCCTGTGGAGAGGGACCTGGGGATGCTGGTGGATGAGAAGCTCAACATGAGCCAGCAGTGTGCACTCGCAGCCTGGAAGGCCAACCAGGAGAAGTGTGGCCAGCAGGTCAAGGGAGGTGATTCTTCCTCTCGACTCTTCTTTGTTGAGACCCCAGCTGGAGATCTGCATCCAGTTCTGGAGCCCCCATTACAAGAGGGATGTGGACATGCTGGAGAGAAGGGCCACTGGGATGCTCAGAGGGCTGGAGCAGCTCTGCTATGAGGAGAGACTGAAAGAGTTGTGGCTGTTCAGTCTGGAGAAGAGGAGGCTCCCAGGTGACCTTCTTGTGGCCTTCCACTATCTGAAGGGGGCCTAAAAAAACAGATGGGAAGGGAATCATAGAATCATAGAATCAACCAGGTTGGAAGAGACCTCCACAATCTTCCAGTCCAACCTAGCACCCAGCCCTCTACAATCAACTAGACCATGGCACTAAGTGCCTCATCCAGGATTTTCTTGAACACCTGCAGGGATGGTGACTGCACCACCTCCCTGGGCAGCCCATTCCAATGGCTTTTTAGGACTATATAGGATATCAGGGAGAGGAGTAGGGGTCACGGAGCAAAGCTGGAGGTGGGGAGATTCAGACTGGAGGTGGGCAGGAAGTTGTTCATCATGAGAGTGGTGAGAGGCTGGAATGGGTTGCTCAGGGAGGTGGTTGAGGCCCCATCCCTGGAGGTGTTTAAGGCCAGGTTGGATGAGGCTATGGCTAGTGTGATCCAGGGTAGGGTGTCCCTGCACCTGGCAGGTGGTTTGGAACTAGTTGATCCTTGTGGTCCCTTCCAACCCTGACTGATTCTATGATTTATAAAATATTGTATTTTCCCTTTGTTGAAAACAATTACCTGTATGAAAAAAATATGTCTGCATATGAATAATGAAGGGCTCCAATAAAACAAAAATCTGGATCAAACTAATTTTTAGTTTCGAGAATTTATATTCCCTACTCTTTTGTTGCTGCAAAAGTGATTAGTAAATGAGTAGCTGCTGACATACATATACAGAATCACAGTAGAACCCTGGAGATTGGAAGGGACCTCCAGAGATCACCAAGTCCATCCTCCCTGCCAAGGCAGCATCCCCTAGGGTAGCTCACACAGGAATGCGTCCAGGTGGGTTTGGAAAGTCTCCAGAGAAGGAGATTCCACAGCCTCTCTGGGCAGCCTGTTCCAGGGCTCTGTCACCCTCACTGCAAAGAAGTTTCTCCTCATGTTGAGCTGAAACTTGCTCTCTTTCAGTTTGTAGCTTTTGCTCCCTGTCTTATTGCTGCTTACCAGTGAAAAGAGATTGGCCCCAGCCACTTGGCATTGACCTTTCAGATATTTCATAGAATCATAGACTGGTCTGGGTTGGAGGGGACTGTGCTAGTTTGAAGCAGGCTAGAATGTTTTGGTGAGAGAGAGTAGATAATTGGCTGTGAAAGGAAAACAATGGTTATGTCTCCTTCCCTCACAGTCTCGCTGAGATCTACGGGAACAAGAAAGTAAACATTAGATAACACTTTTTGCCATCTTCTGACTCTGCTTCTGGCTTCGAACTGAGCTGCATCTCCCTAACCTCACTGCCACTAACCTTGCTCCTTAACTTCTTGGCTGAACCTCTTTTCTTCCTTAAGGACTGGGGTAAGGTAGAGAGGGGCAGGGGGAAGGTGCAGGGGTAGTTGAGAGCCCCTCCTGGGGACTCAGGTTTCTGGGAGGGGAGTTGTGTTTCTGTAGTGTTTTTACCTTGTATATTTCTGTATATAACTGTATATATTGTAAATAACTGTATATATTGTAAATATCTGCTTGTATGTTGTGCTAGCTGTAAATAAATAGCTTCATTTATATTCCCAGAGCCTGTCTGAGTTAGCTGGGGTACCTTCTTTAGTGTGGGGGGGTGGGTAACAGCTGAACCACCGCAGGGACCTCTAGAGGTCATCCAGTCCAGCCCCCCCTGCAGTTAGCAGGAACATCCCCACTAACTCAGGTCACCCAGGGCCCCATCAAGCCTCACCTTGAATGTCACCTCAGCCTCAGCCATCTCCCTGGGCAACCTGTTCCAGTGCTTCATTGTCCTCATAGTAAAGAACTTGTTTCTAACATCCAACGTAAGTCTGTTCTTCTCTAGCTTGAACTCGTTGCCCCTCATCCTGCCACTGCAGGCCTTTGTAAACAGCTTCTCTCTGTCCTTCCTTAGGCCCTCTTCAGGTAATGGCAGGCTGCTATTAAATCTCCCCAGAGCCTTCTCCTCTCCAGACTCCAGCTCCCTCAGCCTGTCCTTACAGCAGAAGTGCTCCAAGCCTCTGATCATTTCTGTGGCACTCCTCTGCACCTTCCTTCTAATAAAGAGGGCTTCAGATGCTGTACTCTAGGTGAGGTATTACCAGAGCAGAGCAAAGTGGCAGAATCTCCTCTTTCTGTTTCTGCTGGCCACACTTCTTTTGATGCAGCCCAGGATGTGATTTGTCTTCTGGGTTGCATGCTTACACTGTCTGTTCATGTCCAGCTTCTCATCCACCAACATCCCCAGGTCCCTTTCCACAGGGCTGCTCTAACACCTCATTCCCTAGCCTGTACTGATAGCGAGGATTGTCCCATCCCAAGTGCAGAACCCTACACTTGCTCTTGTTGCACTTTATGAGGTTCACCTAGGCCAACCTCTTCAGCTTGTCAAAGTCCCTTTGGATGGCCTCCTATCCCTCTGGTGTGTCTACACTGCCACACAGTTTGGTGTCATCTGCAAATTGCTGATGGTGTCCTCAAACCAACTGTCCATGTCTTTGATTAAAATATTATTTGTACACATTGATTTCTTTCTACAACTTTCTTTCTTTCTTTCTTTCTTTCTTTCTTTCTTTCTTTCTTTCTTTCTTTCTTTCTTTCTTTCTTTCTTTCTTTCTTTCTTTCTTTCTTTCTTTCTTTCTCTCTCGCTCTCTCGCTCTCTCTTTCTCTCTTTCTCTCTTTCTCTCTTTCTCTCTCTTTCTTTCTCTCTTCCTTCCTTCCTTCCTTCCTTCCTTCCTTCCTTCCTTCCTTCCTTCCTTCCTTCCTTCCTCACTCTCTCCCTTTCTCCCTTTCTCCCTCTTTCTTTGCCCTTTTCTCTTTTCTTTTCTTTTCTTTTCTTTTCTTTTCTTTTCTTTTCTTTTCTTTTCTTTTCTTTTCTTTTCTTTTCTTTTATTTTCTTTTCTTTTCTTTTCTTTTCTTTTCTTTTCTTTTCTTTTCTTTTCTTTTCTTTTCTTTTCTTTTCTTTTCTTTTCTTTTCTTTTCTTTTCTCCTCCTTTCTCCTCTTTTCTCCTCTTTTCTTTTCTCCTCTTTTCTTTTCTTTTCTCCTCTTTTCTTTTCTTTTCTCCTCTTTTCTCCTCTTTTCTTTTCTTTTCTTTTCTTTTCTTTTCTTTTCTTTTCTTTTCTTTTCTTTTCTTTTCTTTTCTTTTCTTTTCTCCTCTTTTCTTTTCTTTTCTCCTCTTTTCTTTTCTTTCCTTTTCTTTTATTTTCTTACCTTTTCTCCCCTTTATCTATTTTTTTTTTATCCAGGATTATTCTTTCCAGAGTCCCAGTGTTTTCCTATCCATATACATACAGCTCTTACAAACAGTTTAATTCCTGTGGATATCGATCTCTTATAACTACAGCCACCTCCCCCCCCCAGAACAGGTGGCTCAAAGCCTCATCCAACCTGGCTTTGAACACCTCCAGGGAGCGAGCAGCCTGCTCTGGTGTTCTGTCAACCTCACAGTGAAAACATTCTTCTTTCTGTTTATGTGGAACATCTGATGCTCCAGCTTGTGCCCATTGTTCCGTGACATCACTGAGAAAAGCCTGTCTCTGTCCTCCTGACACTCACCCTTTACATGTCTGTGAACATTAATGAGGTCACCCCTCAGTGTCCTCTTCTCCAGGCTAAAGAGCCACAGCTTCTTCAGCCTTTCCTCATAAAGAATCATAGAATCATAAAATCAACCAATTTGGAAGAGGCCTCTAAGATCATCCAGTCCAGCCTAGCACCCAGCCCTAAATATGACATAAAGCTCTGATGCTCTGGTCTCTAACATCTTTACTGAGAGAATATCACCAAACAATAGAAGTTGCAGCTACTTGAGCCTCAGAAAATGTTATTTTATTTGTTCATTTCCATGACAATTTTACTAGATGACAGCTTCATGTAGATTAGTGAGGCACAAGACATTCCATTCTCTTCATCTTCTTTGTGGCTTTGTACTGGACTCTTTCAAGAAGTTCTCTGTCATTCTTGAACTGAGGAGTCCAGACCTGGACACAATATTGCGGATGCAGCCTCACCAGGGCAGACAGAGTAAACGGGGAGAAGAACCTTGACCCACTAGCCACAGCCCTCCTAATATACCCCAGGATGCCTTCTTGGCCACAAGAGCACATTGTTGGCTTATAGTCATCCTTTTGCCCACCAGGACCCCCAAGTCCCTTTCCCCTGTGCTCTTCTCCAACAGGTCACCCCCTAACCTATACTGACCCATGTGGTTGCTCATTCCCAGATAAAAAGCTCCACACTTGCCCTTGTTGTATGTCATTAAACTTCTCCCAGCCCAACCCTCCACCCTGGGTAAGTCTTGCTGAATGGCAGAACAGCCTTCAGGCATGTCAGCCACTTCTCCAACTTTCAGTCCTTCTAGTTCATACCTACTTGCAAGTTCTTCCACACAGACTGGATGATATGTAGAATGCAATTTCCTTTTTACAAAGGTGGGAGGAAGTAAAGCCAATCAGATGCCTTCTTAAAACAAGCATCACCAGTGCCTAATTATAATTTTTTTTTAGTAGTGTCCCTGAAATCTGGTTCTCCTCATTTCTATTACCGGCAGCAATGACCCTGTTGCATGGGTAACTCCTGCAAAGGAATAAATGGTCAAGGTTGGGTGTTAGGAGGAAGTTGTTGCCAGAGAGAGTGATTTGCCATTGGAATGGGCTGCCCAGGGAGGTGGTGGAGTCACCGTCCCTGGAGGTGTTCAAGAAAAGCCTGGATGAGGCACTTAGTGCCATGGACTAGTTGACTGGATAGGGCTGGGTGCTAGGTTGACTTTGGAGGGCTCTTCCAACCTGGTTGATTCTATGATTCTATGATTCCATAAAATGCAAGTAGGGAGGCTACTTATGCCTGTGCTTAACCTCTATATGTGTATATTTATGACTGGTAGTATTGACCTAATCTAAAGAAGTTGCTTTCCTCCTGGATATAGGCAAGTGGTAAATGAGACTACCAAATCATGCCTGGAATAGATGAAGCAAAGACCTCTTGTGAAACCAAAATGCTAGCACAGCAGTAAGGAGAGAAACATGTCTTAAAATAGCCACACTGATGAGCTGAGATTAATACTAGCCTTCCCCGACCTGATTTACAGAGAAACACAGCTCAACTGGATCCATATGGCCTGCTATTCAGGTTTCCTGACTATTAAACTGACAATTTTGAATGTTGTTCTAAGTGAGGACTCAGAAATTCCTATCTTTGAATAAGCAACAGTGGGAGAAGCTGACTTGGTAATAGGGATCTGGCAGAGTGTTTCGGTTGCTGTGTTTTCTTTCAAAGACCAGCTGAGTAAGTTTCTTACAAGCTGTAACTTTCATACTTTTGCTAAAGTCTAGCTATGGTTTATACTTCTTACTAAACCAATTGAAGTCTGTGCATTTACAGAGTGATATAATTCCTTTACCAAGCAAAGACCACCACATATGGGATTTACTGCTCACTGAGGAGCTTCAGCGCTCTTCCAGCTTGCAGGGGTGGTCGGTGAAATCTCTTGGATGCCTTGACTGCCTCCACAGTCTCATTTCATAAGGGTTGGTGTTGAACCCTGCACTCTTCCTAGATGTTTTACTGATGTAGATATCTGCATGCTCACAATAGAACTTAAATACTTCACATAAATCTACTCATGAAGAAAATCTGGCACTGTTCAAAATCTTCATCAGTAACATTGGTGAGGGGACAGAGTGTCTGCTCAGCAAGTTTGCTGATGACACCAAACTGGGAGACTTGGCTGATACAGCTGAAGGCTTTGTGGCCATCCAGTGAAACCTGGGCAGACTGAGAGCTGGGCACAAATGAGGTTCAACAAGGACAAGTGCAGAGTCCTGCACCTGGGGAGGAATAATAAACTGCACCAGTACAGGCTGGGAGGTGATCTGCTGGAGAGCAGCCCTGTGGAGAGGGACCTGGGAGTGCTGGTGAATAACAAGTTAACCATGGCACAGCAATGTGCCCTTGTGGACAAGAAGGCCATTGGGGTCCTGAGTTGTATTAAGAAGAGTGTGTCCAGCAGATTGAGGGAGGTTCTGCCTAGCTTCTGCACTGCCCTGGTGAGACCTCATTTTGAGTATTGCTTCAGTTTTGGGCTCCTTGGTTTAAGAGGGACAGGGATCTTTTGGAGAGGGTCCAAGGGAGGGCAACGAGGATGATTAGGGGACTGGAGCACTGCCTGATGGAGAGAGGCTGAGGGACCTGGGGCTTTTTAGTCTGGAGAAGAGAAGACTGAGAGGGGATTTAATCAATGTTTATAAATATCTGAGGACTGGGTGTCAGGAGTGGGGGACAGGCTCTACTTGCTTGCTCCCTGGGATAGGACAAGGAGCAGTGGGTGTAAGCTGCAGCACAGGAGGTTCCACCTCAACACAAGGGGGAACTTCTTTACTGTAAGGGTCACAGAGCACTGGCACAGGCTGCCCAGAGAGGTTGTGGAGTCTCCTTCTCTGGAGACTTTCAAGGCCTCTCTGGATGTGTTCCTGTGAGCCCTGAGCTAGCTTTTGTGGTCCTGCTGTGGCAGGGAGGGTTAGACTCGGTGATCCTTTTGGGTCCCTTCCAACCCCTGATGTTGTGTGATCCTGTGATCCTGTATACATTAGAAATCAAGACACATGCAAAAATGAAACTCAGGCTACACAATTGTAAGGATTGTGAAGCTGATGATGAATGGAGGCAAGAGATAGTTCTGTGGTAATGTTGCACAGACTCTGAAGACCTGGGGAGACAGAATGTGCGTGTGTGATGGAAATGATGATGACGTGTTTTGTCTTTTATGGAACACCATGCAGGAGTTCTGCAAGCACTGCAACTGAACCAGCCAGCAGCAGCATAGCAAAAATGTCTGTCTGGTCAGCAGCACAAACCACATGGGCGGTATCTTGTTCTATGCTGCTCCTGCATAAATGGAAAGAGGAAGGAACTCCATATGAAATGCTCATTCTGTAGCAAAAAATGAAGAAAATCTTCTGCACATAACAGCATTTAAGGAAGAGAGTTATGCAACACAAAAGGACAGCACCCTTCTCTGTGCACATGTGGCAATATGGAAAGATCTGGAGGAGGATCTCTGGAGCATGCATTAGCTGTGAGAGAGAAGCAGAGAAACAAATCTCAAATGGATCACATATGCAGGATGTCAGATAAAACATGTGATCTGAGCCAGCAATGAGGATCAGACATCATCTCATGTTCTGCCAGGTTGACGTGAGGCATCCTCGTAGACATCAGGGGGGCCAAAGCAGTTGTAGGTGAGCCTTCTACTTCCTTCTGTCATAGATAAAGCTTATTATTTAGAGTCACAGAATCAACCAGGATGGAAGAGACCTCCAAGATCATCCAGGCCAACCTAGCACATAGCCCTGCCCAGTCAATCAGACCATGGCACTAAGTGCCTCATCCAGTCTCTTCTTGAACACCTCCAGGGATGGTGACTCCACCACCTCCTTGGGCAGCCAATTCCAATGCCAGTCACTCTCTCTGACAACAACTTCCTCCTAACATCCAGCCTATACTTCCCCCAGCACAACTTGAGACTGTGTCCCCTTCTTCTGTTGCTGGTTGCCTGGGAGAAGAGACCAAACCCACCTGGCTACAGCCTCCCTTCAGGTAGCTGTAGACAGCAATGAGGTCACCCCTGAGCCTCCTCTTCTGCAGACTAAACAACCTCAGCTCCCTCAGCCTCTCCCTATAGGGTTTGTGTCCCAGGCCCTTCACCAGCTTCATCGACCTTCTCTGAATACATTCCAGCACCTCAACATCTCTCCTGAATTGAGGAGCCCAGAACTGGACACAGCACTCAAGGTGTGGCCTGACCAGTGCTGAGTACAGGGCCAGAATAACCTCCCTTGTCCTACTGGCCACACTGTTCCTGATCCAGGCCAGGATGCCATTGGCTCTCTTGGCCACCTGGGCACACTGCTGCCTCATATCCAGCTCCTAGATAACAGTACCATCAGGTCCTTTCATCCTGGCTGCTTTCCAGACACTCTGTCCCCAGTCTGTAGTGCTGCCTGGGGTTGTTGTGGCCAAAGTGCAGAACCCTGCACTTGGCCTTGTTCATTCTCATCCCATTGACCTCTGCCCACCCATCCCGCCTGGCAAGGGAGAGTTCATGGGACCCCCTAGTAGTCAGTTCAACAGTATTTCCCTGGTCTTGCGGGCTGTTCTAGAACAGGTCTGTGTTGAAGGTCATTCTGTTCTGTGTGCATGCATCATGTGGCTCTGAAAGCAGGCTTTTCCGCCTCGTTTCCCAAAGTAATAGCATACTTGCTATACAGGCATGACTTTTTCCTCATGAGCACACTATTGTTTAACAAGACCTCTTTCTTACAGATAGAATGCATTTTTTTTTAAATTTTTAAGGAAAAAAATATTTTGCATCTACCCTTTAATTTAGTTAAGTAATAGCTACACTTGACCAGAACTTAATTAAACTGTGATAGCTTCAAAAATCCAACTGGACTGAGCTGTTCCTCCTATGTGAATGTTATCATGAGCTTGTTTGAAAATTCTTTTCTTTGATTTCATGCTTCGTTAAAAAAAATTAAACAAAAAAAAAAAAAAAAAAACCCCAAGCAAAATCAAGAAAAAGGAAGCTAAATAACTGTTTGCTGGGCTTGCTCTCAGCTGTCTGTCTTGTACTACCTCCAGTTTGGGGCTTCACTAAACTGCAATTGCAGCCTGAATGAGAACTGTTTTCACTTTCTCAGACTATTGACTGCTCATATAGTCCAGCTTGAAGTTAGCCTTCTTTTCTACAGCAGTACAGCACTGACTCCTATTCAGCTCTTTGTCCAGGACAACTCTCAAGTTCTGCTCTGAGAACCTCATTTTTGTCCAGTCAGTCTCCAGCCTGTGGGCTGTTTCCTCTAAGATGAGGGTCTTTACATTTCACTTTGTTGTACTTCATGAACGTTAGCCTAACTCTCCTGCCTGTCAAGGTCACTTTGAATACCCATTCCCCTACTCTCTAAAGTGCTCCTCCTAATGTTCTTTGAACATTGCTGATAATGCACTCTATCTCACTGTCCAGCTCATTAAGAAAAACATTAAACAGCAAACAGTTATGAGAACCTTGTCTCAGAACTGGCCACCAGTTTGTACTGCTGATCAAAACTGGACCCTCTGGACCCAAGCAATGCAGGCAGTTGCTAACCCCTGACTTTTTGACCTATCCAAATAATATCTCAACAGTTTTTGTGCCATTATCACAGCTATGCAGCAACACCACATTTCTGAAGCCCTCAGCACTCCATTTCTGTACTTGTATATGGGTCTCATGAGATTTTTTTTTCCAATCTGATCATTTGATGCATGACTGCAGCAGAGGACAGGACTCTGTTCGTTCTGTCTTTATTGGACTCTGTTCGTTCTGTCTTTATTAGATTGGTGGGAAAAGAGCTTAAGTTGATTGCTTATTCCCAAATTTTCAGTCAATGCTTTAGACTACTGCCGCAGCTTCTGGGTGCTCACCTAAGGCATAATAAGGGCTGCAGTCAAATTTTTGGTTGATGGGTGGAAACACAGTCTCTGTGGGATAGCCCACACACAAAAAGCCAGATGCTGGTTCTGTCTGAAAAGGGACAATAACCACTGAGGACTTGGTCAAACTGAGGTCTGAATCCCCCATTTTTGACAGGATTAAAACATTCAGTATGGTCTTTGTGGGTGACTTACAAGAACCTTCAGGGCCATGAGGATAATCAAAGGATCATCAAAGATGATCAAAGATCAGAGGGCTGGAGCAGCTCTGCTATGAGGACAGACTGAGAGTTGGGGCTGTTCAGTCTGGAGAAGAGGAGGCTCCCAGGTGACCTTCTTGTGGCCTTCCAGTATCTGAAGGGGCCTACAAAAACGCTGGGGAGGGACTTTTTAGGCTCTCAGGGAGTGACAGGACTAGGGGGAATGGAGCAAAGGTGGAGGTGGGGAGATTCAGAGTGGAGGTGAGGAGGAAATTGTTGAGCATGAGAGTGGTGAGAGCCTGGAATGGGTTTCCCAGGGAGGTGGCTGAGGCCCCAACATTGGAGGTGTTTAAGGCCAGGCTGGATGAGGCTGTGCCCAGTGTGATCTAAGGTAGGGTGTCCCTGCCCATGGCAGGGGGGTTGGAACTAGATGATCCTTGTGGTGTCTTCCAATCCTGACTGATTCTGTTATTCTATGATGTATAAAAGTGGGTTTGCTTTAATTTTAAGAGTCTGGGCTTGGAAACATTGACATTTTCTCTATTGGTTGACTCTGGTGCTTAGGCAGCAAAGAAGCTTCAAAATATGTGCAAGTTGAAGTCAGGCCACTATGTCCTATGTGGATACAGGAATTACTTGAGGCCTTTACCAAAAGCTCCATAGCACATTTACCTAGACAGAGACAGTTGCAAGGTGTAGCACCTAGTAGGAGTTTCAAAAGTCAAGTAACATGGTTATAAAATCTAAGTATTTGACCATTCCACCAGAAATCAATACTGAAGTTACAAGAGCAGCTTGCTTTGTTTTGCTCTTTTATTTTCAGCCAACAGTGTGGGTTGCTGAGTTTATCTACTTGCAGCTGACCTTCAAAGGCAAGCAACTGCTGATACAAACACTTTACTCTCCCTCTACAAGCTCCAGCTGCTTCCTCTGCTTATTTAGTAAATACTTCAGGCCACTGAATTAGGGAATACCTGGTTTCCCACAGCAGGTATTTCTCACAGCAGCAGTATTTCAGCTCTGTCTCCATTGTGCTGATGATCACAGAGTCACAGAATTAACCAGGTTGGAAAAGACCTTGGAGATCATTGAGTCCAACCGAGCACCCAACACCTTCTAATTAACTAAGCCATGGCACTAAGAGCCTCATCCACTCTTCTTTTAAACACCTCCAGGGATGGTGTCACCTCCCCAGGCAGACCATTCCAATGCCAGTCACTCTCTCTATTCCTCTTAACATCCAGCCTAAACCTGCCCTGGTGCAGCTTGAGGCTGTGTCCCCTTGTTTTGTTGCAGGTTGCCTGGCAGAAGAGACCAACCCCCACCTGGCTGCAGCCTCCCTTCAGGTAGGTGTAGAGAGCAATGAGGTCTGCCCTGAGCCTCCTCTTCTCCAGGCTGTACAACTCAAGCTCCCTCAGCCTCTCCTCGCAGGGCTTGTGATGATGAAGTAAACCTAAATTCTCTGGATGCTTCTTCTCAGGCTGAGAGTTTAGACATTGCTCTTTGTCCTTTTCTTTGCTGTAGAGAGATGCTGACCACTGACATGCCAGTGGAGAATACTGATGGGGGCTAGAAACCCTGCTTGACCTGCTGCTCACAAATAGAGAGGGGCTGGTAGGGGATGTGGTGGTTGGAGGCTGCCTGGGGTCCAGTGACCATGAAATTATAGAGTTTTCAATACATGGAGAAACCAGGAGGGGCATCAACAGAACCTCCACACTGGACTGCCCAAGGGCAGACTTCAGCCTATTTAAGGAACTAATTCAGAAAGTTCCTTGGGAAATAGCCCTTAGAAACAAAGGGGTCCAGGAAGGTTGGAGCTGCTTCAAGAAAGAACTCCTGCAGGCACAGGAGCAGGCAGTGCCACTGAGCCGGAAGATGAGCCGAGGAGGGAGGCAGCCAGACTGGATGGGCAGGGAGCTGCTGAAGGAATTAAAGATTAAAAAGAGAGTGTATCACCTTTGGAAAAGAGGGGAGGTGTCCCAGGAGAAGTTCAAGGAGGTTGCTAGGTCTTGTAGAGGAAAAATTAGAGAGGCAAAAGCCCACTTGGAGCTCAGGCTGGCCACGGCTGCCAAGGGAAATAAAAAGTGTTTCTTTAAATATATGAATGGCAAGAGAAGGGCCAAGGACAACCTCCAGTCCTTGTTAGATAGAGAGGGGAATAGAGTGACAAAGGATGAGGAAAAGGCAGAGGTGCTTAACACCTTCTTTGCCTCAATCTTCACTAGTGGGACAGGTTGTCTCCAGGACAGCTGGACTCCTGAAGTGGTGGCTGGAGTCAGGGACCAGTACAGTCCCCCTCTAATCCATGAGGAAGCAGTAAGGGACCTGCTGAGTCATTTGGATTCTCACAAGTCCATGGGACCGGATGGGATCCACCCTAGGGTGCTGAGAGAGCTGGCAGATGAGCTGGCCAAGCCACTCTCCATCATTTATCAGCAGTCCTGGCTCACTGGAGAGGTCCCTGAAGACTGGAAGCTGGCCAATGTGATTCCCATACACAAGAAGGGTCGTAAGGAGGAGCCAGAAAACTACAGACCTGTGAGCCTGACCTCAGTGCCAGGGAAGGTCATGGAACAGGTCATCTTGGGTGCCATCACAAAGCACCTACAGGATAGCCAAGGGATCAGGCCCAGCCAGCATGGGTTTAGGAAGGGCAGGTCCTGCCTCACCAACCTGATCTCCTTTTATGATCAGGTTCCCTGCCTGGTGAATGTGGGGCAGGCTGTGGATGTAGTCTACTTGGACTTCAGCAAAGCCTTTGACACTGTCTGCCACAAGAAGCTCCTGGCCAAACTGGCAGCTCATGGTTTGGACAGATTCACTCTGTGCTGGATCAAGAACTGGCTGGATGGCAGAGCTCAGAGAGTGGTGGTGAATGGTGCCACATCCAGTTGGCAGCTGTCACTAGTGGTGTTCCCCAGGGATCAGTGCTGGGCCCAGTCCTGTTCAATATCTTTATTGATGATCTGGACGAAGACATTGAGTCCAGCATCAGTAAGTTTGCAGATGACACCAAGCTAGGAGCAGGTGTTGATCTGTTGGAAGGTAGGAGAGCCCTGCAGAGGGACCTGGCCAGGCTGGATGGGTGGGCAGAGGCCAATGGGATGAGATTTAACAAGGCCAAGTGCAGGGTTCTGCACTTTGGCCACAATAATCCCAAGCAGCACTACAGGCTGGGGACTGAGTGTCTGGAGAGCAGCCAAGAGGAAAGGGACCTGGGGGTATTGATAGATAGTAAGCTGAAGATGAGGCAGCAGTGTGCCCAGGTGGCCAAGAGAGCCAATGGCATCCTGGCCTGCATCAGGAACAGTGTGGCCAGTAGGACAAGGGAGGTTATTCTTCCCCTGTACTCAGCACTGGTCAGGCCACACCTTGAGTGCTGTGTCCAGTTCTGGGCCCCTCAATTCAAGAAAGATGTTGAGGTGCTGGAACATGTCCAGAGAAGGGCAACAAGGCTGGTGAGGGGCCTGGAACACAAATCCTATGAGGAGAGGCTGAGGGAGCTGGGCTTGTTTAGCCTGGAGAAGAGGAGGCTCAGGGGTGATCTTATTACTGTCTACAACTACCTGAAGGGGCATTGTTGCCTGGTGGGGGGTGGCCTCTTCTCCCAGACAACCAGCAATAGAACAAGGGGACACAGTCTCAAGTTGTGCCAGGGTAGGTATAGGCTGGATGTTAGGAAGAAGTTCTTCACAGAGAGAGTGATTCCCCATTGGAATGGGCTGCCCAGGGAGGCGGTGGAGGCACCGTCCCTGGGGGTCTTCAAGAAAAGCCTGGCTGAGGCACTTAGTGCCATGGTCTAGTTGACTGGATAGGGCTGGGTGCTAGGTTGGACTGGATGATCTTGGAGGTCTCTTCCAACCTGGTTGATTCTATGATATAATCACCATCATCCTGTAGCAGCCAAGCCTGTAGCTGTAGCTTCCATGTTCATTTTAACTTCTGTACTTCTTCAATAGAATCACAGAACATCAGGGGCTGGAAGGGACCTAAAAAGCTCATCCAATCCAACACCCCCTGCCAGAGCAGGGTCACCTAGACCAGATCACACAGGAACACATCCAGATGGGTTTTGATTATCTCCAGAGTGGGAGATTCCACAGCACACCTGGGCATCCTGTTTCAGGATTCTACCACCCTCACAGTGAAAAAATTCCTCCTCATGTTCTCATGAGACTTCCTGTGCCTCAACTTCCACCCATGGTCCCTTGTCCTGTCATCTGGCATCGCAAAGAAGTGCCTGGCTCCAGCCTTTTTTCCATGCTTCCTTCAAACTATCAAGCACCTCGCAGTGACCAACACTCCATTCTATGTTTTTGGTTTTTTTTTTTTTTTTTGTCCTCCAGCCCTATCTGAAGCAGCAGGAAGAAAAGGTCATGCTTGCTACACATATCAATTCTTACCAGCCATAACAGGAGTGCTTGAAGGCCAGAGGTAGTCTGCAGTGCTCCTTCCCAGCTGCTTGCTGGGGAGGGGAGGCTAACTCGCACTACCTCTCTACTTACTCCCACATTTTTGCCTCCCTCAAGCTACTTTCAAAAGTGACATAGAGGAGTGTTCATATATCCAAAGCTTTGTGATAATTCTGGTGTATCTCTTTGTGTATACATTTAGGCGATTGCAGTAGTTGCTGTGATTTTAAGGAGTCCTTTTCTTGCTGTCCCTACATATTCTTACACCTCTGATCCACTGTGGCACCTATGGAATTTAGATACTATTTGCTGAAAATAGTAGATTTCTCTCCTGTAGTAAAAAAATGTAAATGATTCCTGAGTACTGTTAAATGGAGAGATGACATTCTGACCAGCACTTACCTACCTCCTGTATAACATCATAATGTGCAGAAACTATTGTTGTTCTTATAAGGTAAAAAGGAGAGTCTAGGTGGAACTAGCTGCTGATGAGGAAAACAGATAATTTTGTAACTATCAGTGTGCACTGAGGTCAACAGCAGCAACTAGAGAAAGTATGAAGAGGTAAGGCATCGAATGAAGTCAAATTTTCTGAGCATTTAGTGACTTGGATGATCTTGGAGGTCTCCTGGTTGATTCTATGATTCTATGATTTTCAGACTGAAAGTATACACAGGCTGCTTCCTTTCTGGAATGAGTGCTTTTTCTGATGGATGTGTCAGCCAGATCCTGCAGTCCCAGCTGAGCCATATAGAAGATGTGCCCAAGGAAAAGCAGCATAGTAGCTCTTCTGCCAGGCAAGCAGCAACAGAACAAGGAGAGACAGTCTGAAGTTGTGCGAGGGGAGGTCTAGGCTGGATGTTAGGAGGAAGTTGTTGTCAGGGAGAGTGATTGGCATT